>NW_026908145.1:0-56091 GCF_033978785.1 Entelurus aequoreus | reverse complement strand
AGACACTAAGAAAAAAAACGGAAAAAAAAAAAAAAAAAATTTGGATTTTTTTCTAAGTACAAAATCGAGAGAGGCTAAAAATCACCTCTTTTTCCTTTTCTCGATCAGACACTTAGAAAAAAAACGGAAAAAAAAAAAAAAAAAATTGGATTTTTTTTAAGTACAAAATCGAGAGAGGCTAAAAATCACCTCTATTTCCTTCTCTCGATCAGACACTTAGAAAAAAAACGGAAAAAAAAAAAAAAAAAATTTGGATTTTTTCTAAGTACAAAATCGAGAGTGGCTAAAAATCACCTCTTTTTCCTTCTCTCGATCAGACACTTAGAAAAAAAACGGAAAAAAAAAAAAAAAAATTTGGATTTTTTCTAAGTACAAAATCGAGAGTGGCTAAAAATCACCTCTTTTTCCTTCTCTCGATCAGACACTTAGAAAAAAAACGGAAAAAAAAAAAAATAAAATTTGGATTTTTTCTAAGTACAAAATCGAGAGTGGCTAAAAATCACCTCTTTTTCCTTCTCTCGATCAGACACTTAGAAAAAAAAATGAAAAAAAAATAAATAAATTGGATTTTTTCTAAGTACAAAATCGAGAGAGGCTAAAAATCACCTCTTTTTCCTTCTCTCGATCAGACACTAAGAAAAAAAACGGAAAAAAAAAAAAAAAAAATTTGGATTTTTTTCTAAGTACAAAATCGAGAGTGGCTAAAAATCACCTCTTTTTCCTTCTCTCGATCAGACACTTAGAAAAAAAACGGAAAAAAAAAAAAAAAATTTGGATTTTTTCTAAGTACAAAATCGAGAGTGGCTAAAAATCACCTCTTTTTCCTTCTCTCGATCAGACACTTAGAAAAAAAAATGAAAAAAAAAAAAAAAAAATTGGATTTTTTCTAAGTACAAAATCGAGAGAGGCTAAAAATCACCTCTTTTTCCTTCTCTCGATCAGACACTTAGAAAAAAAACGGAAAAAAAAAATTTGGATTTTTTCTAAGTACAAAATCGAGAGTGGCTAAAAATCACCTCTTTTTCCTTCTCTCGATCAGACACTTAGAAAAAAAACGGAAAAAAAAAAAAAAAAATTTGGATTTTTTCTTAGTACAAAATCGAGAGAGGCTAAAAATCACCTCTTTTTCCTTCTCTCGATCAGACACTTAGAAAAAAAACGGAAAAAAAAAAAAAAAAAATTTGGATTTTTTCTAAGTACAAAATCGAGAGTGGCTAAAAATCACCTCTTTTTCCTTCTCTCGATCAGACACTTAGAAAAAAAACGGGAAAAAAAAAAAAAAAAATTTGGATTTTTTCTAAGTACAAAATCGAGAGTGGCTAAAAATCACCTCTTTTTCCTTCTCTCGATCAGACACTTAAAAAAAAAATGAAAAAAAAAAAAAAAAATTTGGATTTTTTCTAAGTACAAAATCGAGAGAGGCTAAAAATCACCTCTTTTTCCTTTTCTCGATCAGACACTTAGAAAAAAAACGGAAAAAAAAAAAAAAAAATTTGGATTTTTTCTAAGTACAAAATCGAGAGTGGCTAAAAATCACCTCTTTTTCCTTCTCTCGATCAGACACTTAGAAAAAAAACGGAAAAAAAAAAAAAAAAAATTTGGATTTTTTCTAAGTACAAAATGGAGAGAGGCTAAAAATCACCTCTTTTTCCTTCTCTCGATCAGACACTTAGAAAAAAAACGGAAAAAAAAAAAAAAAAAATTTGGATTTTTTCTAAGTACAAAATCGAGAGAGGCTAAAAATCACCTCTTTTTCCTTTTCTCGATCAGACACTTAGAAAAAAAACGGAAAAAAAAAAAAAAAAAATTTGGATTTTTTCTAAGTACAAAATCGAGAGTGGCTAAAAATCACCTCTTTTTCCTTCTCTCGATCAGACACTTAGAAAAAAAACGGAAAAAAAAAAAAAAAAAATTGGATTTTTTCTAAGTACAAAATCGAGAGAGGCTAAAAATCACCTCTTTTTCCTTCTCTCGATCAGACACTTAGAAAAAAAACGGAAAAAAAAAAAAAAAAAATTTGGATTTTTTCTAAGTACAAAATCGAGAGTGGCTAAAAATCACCTCTTTTTCCTTCTCTCGATCAGACACTTAGAAAAAAAACGGAAAAAAAAAAAAAAAAATTTGGATTTTTTCTAAGTACAAAATCGAGAGTGGCTAAAAATCACCTCTTTTTCCTTCTCTCGATCAGACACTTAGAAAAAAAACGGAAAAAAAAAAAAATAAAATTTGGATTTTTTCTAAGTACAAAATCGAGAGTGGCTAAAAATCACCTCTTTTTCCTTCTCTCGATCAGACACTTAGAAAAAAAAATGAAAAAAAAATAAATAAATTGGATTTTTTCTAAGTACAAAATCGAGAGAGGCTAAAAATCACCTCTTTTTCCTTCTCTCGATCAGACACTAAGAAAAAAAACGGAAAAAAAAAAAAAAAAAATTTGGATTTTTTTCTAAGTACAAAATCGAGAATGGCTAAAAATCACCTCTTTTTCCTTCTCTCGATCAGACACTTAGAAAAAAAACGGAAAAAAAAAAAAAAAATTTGGATTTTTTCTAAGTACAAAATCGAGAGTGGCTAAAAATCACCTCTTTTTCCTTCTCTCGATCAGACACTTAGAAAAAAAAATGAAAAAAAAAAAAAAAAAATTGGATTTTTTCTAAGTACAAAATCGAGAGAGGCTAAAAATCACCTCTTTTTCCTTCTCTCGATCAGACACTTAGAAAAAAAACGGAAAAAAAAAAAAAAAAATTTGGATTTTTTCTAAGTACAAAATCGAGAGTGGCTAAAAATCACCTCTTTTTCCTTCTCTCGATCAGACACTTAGAAAAAAAACGGAAAAAAAAAAAAATAAAATTTGGATTTTTTCTAAGTACAAAATCGAGAGTGGCTAAAAATCACCTCTTTTTCCTTCTCTCGATCAGACACTAAGAAAAAAAACGGAAAAAAAAAAAAAAAAAATTTGGATTTTTTTCTAAGTACAAAATCGAGAGTGGCTAAAAATCACCTCTTTTTCCTTCTCTCGATCAGACACTTAGAAAAAAAACGGAAAAAAAAAAAAAAAATTTGGATTTTTTCTAAGTACAAAATCGAGAGTGGCTAAAAATCACCTCTTTTTCCTTCTCTCGATCAGACACTTAGAAAAAAAACGGAAAAAAAAAAAAAAAAAATTTGGATTTTTTCTAAGTACAAAATCGAGAGAGGCTAAAAATCACCTCTTTTTCCTTCTCTCGATCAGACACTTAGAAAAAAAACGGAAAAAAAAAAAAAAAAATTTGGATTTTTTCTAAGTACAAAATCGAGAGTGGCTAAAAATCACCTCTTTTTCCTTCTCTCGATCAGACACTTAGAAAAAAAACGGAAAAAAAAAAAAAAAAAATGTGGATTTTTTCTAAGTACAAAATCGAGAGTGGCTAAAAATCACCTCTTTTTCCTTCTCTCGATCAGACACTTAGAAAAAAAAATGAAAAAAAAAAAAAAAAAATTGGATTTTTTCTAAGTACAAAATCGAGAGTGGCTAAAAATCACCTCTTTTTCCTTCTCTCGATCACACACTTAGAAAAAAAACAGAAAAAAAAAAAAAAAAATTTGGATTTTTTCTAAGTACAAAATCGAGAGTGGCTAAAAATCACCTATTTTTCCTTCTCTCGATCAGACACTTAGAAAAAAAACGGAAAAAAAAAAAAAAAAAATTTGGATTTTTTCTAAGTACAAAATCGAGAGAGGCTAAAAATCACCTCTTTTTCCTTCTCTCGATCAGACACTTAGAAAAAAAACGGAAAAAAAAAAAAAAAAAATTTGGATTTTTTCTAAGTACAAAATCGAGAGAGGCTAAAAATCACCTCTTTTTCCTTTTCTCGATCAGACACTTAGAAAAAAAACGGAAAAAAAAAAAAAAAAAATTTGGATTTTTTCTAAGTACAAAATCGAGAGTGGCTAAAAATCACCTCTTTTTCCTTCTCTCGATCAGACACTTAGAAAAAAAACGGAAAAAAAAAAAAAAAAAATTTGGATTTTTTCTAAGTACAAAATGGAGAGAGGCTAAAAATCACCTCTTTTTCCTTCTCTCGATCAGACACTTAGAAAAAAAACGGAAAAAAAAAAAAAAAAAATTTGGATTTTTTCTAAGTACAAAATCGAGAGTGGCTAAAAATCACCTCTTTTTCCTTCTCTCGATCAGACACTTAGAAAAAAAACGGAAAAAAAAAAAAAAAAAATTTGGATTTTTTCTAAGTACAAAATCGAGAGAGGCTAAAAATCACCTCTTTTTCCTTCTCTCGATCAGACACTTAGAAAAAAAACGGAAAAAAAAAAAAAAAAATTTGGATTTTTTCTAAGTACAAAATCGAGAGTGGCTAAAAATCACCTCTTTTTCCTTCTCTCGATCAGACACTTAGAAAAAAAACGGAAAAAAAAAAAAAAAAAATGTGGATTTTTTCTAAGTACAAAATCGAGAGTGGCTAAAAATCACCTCTTTTTCCTTCTCTCGATCAGACACTTAGAAAAAAAAATGAAAAAAAAAAAAAAAAAATTGGATTTTTTCTAAGTACAAAATCGAGAGTGGCTAAAAATCACCTCTTTTTCCTTCTCTCGATCACACACTTAGAAAAAAAACAGAAAAAAAAAAAAAAAAATTTGGATTTTTTCTAAGTACAAAATCGAGAGTGGCTAAAAATCACCTATTTTTCCTTCTCTCGATCAGACACTTAGAAAAAAAACGGAAAAAAAAAAAAAAAAAATTTGGATTTTTTCTAAGTACAAAATCGAGAGAGGCTAAAAATCACCTCTTTTTCCTTCTCTCGATCAGACACTTAGAAAAAAAACGGAAAAAAAAAAAAAAAAAATTTGGATTTTTTCTAAGTACAAAATCGAGAGAGGCTAAAAATCACCTCTTTTTCCTTTTCTCGATCAGACACTTAGAAAAAAAACGGAAAAAAAAAAAAAAAAAATTTGGATTTTTTCTAAGTACAAAATCGAGAGTGGCTAAAAATCACCTCTTTTTCCTTCTCTCGATCAGACACTTAGAAAAAAAAACGGAAAAAAAAAAAAAAAAATTTGGATTTTTTCTAAGTACAAAATGGAGAGAGGCTAAAAATCACCTCTTTTTCCTTCTCTCGATCAGACACTTAGAAAAAAAACGGAAAAAAAAAAAAAAAAAATTTGGATTTTTTCTAAGTACAAAATCGAGAGAGGCTAAAAATCACCTCTTTTTCCTTTTCTCGATCAGACACTTAGAAAAAAAACGGAAAAAAAAAAAAAAAAAATTTGGATTTTTTCTAAGTACAAAATCGAGAGTGGCTAAAAATCACCTCTTTTTCCTTCTCTCGATCAGACACTTAGAAAAAAAACGGAAAAAAAAAAAAAAAAAAATTTGGATTTTTTCTAAGTACAAAATCGAGAGAGGCTAAAAATCACCTCTTTTTCCTTTTCTCGATCAGACACTTAGAAAAAAAACGGAAAAAAAAAAAAAAAAATTGGATTTTTTCTAAGTACAAAATCGAGAGAGGCTAAAAATCACCTCTTTTTCCTTCTCTCGATCAGACACTTAGAAAAAAAACGGAAAAAAAAAAAAAAAAATTTGGATTTTTTCTAAGTACAAAATCGAGAGTGGCTAAAAATCACCTCTTTTTCCTTCTCTCGATCAGACACTTAGAAAAAAAACGGAAAAAAAAAAAAAAAAAATTTGGATTTTTTCTAAGTACAAAATCGAGAGTGGCTAAAAATCACCTCTTTTTCCTTCTCTCGATCAGACACTTAGAAAAAAAACGGAAAAAAAAAAAAAAAAATTTGGATTTTTTCTAAGTACAAAATCGAGAGTGGCTAAAAATCACCTCTTTTTCCTTCTCTCGATCAGACACTTAGAAAAAAAAATGAAAAAAAAATAAATAAATTGGATTTTTTCTAAGTACAAAATCGAGAGAGGCTAAAAATCACCTCTTTTTCCTTCTCTCGATCAGACACTAAGAAAAAAAACGGAAAAAAAAAAAAAAAAAAATTGGATTTTTTTCTAAGTACAAAATCGAGAGTGGCTAAAAATCACCTCTTTTTCCTTCTCTCGATCAGACACTTAGAAAAAAAACGGAAAAAAAAAAAAAAAATTTGGATTTTTTCTAAGTACAAAATCGAGAGTGGCTAAAAATCACCTCTTTTTCCTTCTCTCGATCAGACACTTAGAAAAAAAAATGAAAAAAAAAAAAAAAAATTGGATTTTTCTAAGTACAAAATCGAGAGAGGCTAAAAATCACCTCTTTTTCCTTCTCTCGATCAGACACTTAGAAAAAAAACGGAAAAAAAAAATTTGGATTTTTTCTAAGTACAAAATCGAGAGTGGCTAAAAATCACCTCTTTTTCCTTCTCTCGATCAGACACTTAGAAAAAAAACGGAAAAAAAAAAAAAAAAATTTGGATTTTTTCTTAGTACAAAATCGAGAGAGGCTAAAAATCACCTCTTTTTCCTTCTCTCGATCAGACACTTAGAAAAAAAACGGAAAAAAAAAAAAAAAAAATTTGGATTTTTTCTAAGTACAAAAGTGGCTAAAAATCACCTCTTTTTCCTTCTCTCGATCAGACACTTAGAAAAAAAACGGAAAAAAAAAAAAAAAAAATTTGGATTTTTTCTAAGTACAAAATCGAGAGTGGCTAAAAATCACCTCTTTTTCCTTCTCTCGATCAGACACTTAGAAAAAAAACGGAAAAAAAAAAAAAAAAAATTGGATTTTTTCTAAGTACAAAATCGAGAGTGGCTAAAAATCACCTCTTTTTCCTTCTCTCGATCAGACACTTAGAAAAAAAACAGAAAAAAAAAAAAGAAAAATTTGGATTTTTTCTAAGTACAAAATCGAGAGTGGCTAAAAATCACCTCTTTTTCCTTCTCTCGATCAGACACTTAGAAAAAAAAATGAAAAAAAAAAAAAAAATTTGGATTTTTTCTAAGTACAAAATCGAGAGAGGCTAAAAATCACCTCTTTTTCCTTCTCTCGATCAGACACTTAGAAAAAAAACGGAAAAAAAAAAAAAAATTTGGATTTTTTCTAAGTACAAAATCGAGAGAGGCTAAAAATCACCTCTTTTTCCTTCTCTCGATCAGACACTTAGAAAAAAAACGGAAAAAAAAAAAATTTGGATTTTTTCTAAGTACAAAATCGAGAGTGGCTAAAAATCACCTCTTTTTCCTTCTCTCGATCAGACACTTAGAAAAAAAACGGAAAAAAAAAAAAAAAAAATTTGGATTTTTTCTAAGTACAAAATCGAGAGAGGCTAAAAATCACCTCTTTTTCCTTCTCTCGATCAGACACTTAGAAAAAAAACGGAAAAAAAAAAAAAAAAATTTGGATTTTTTCTAAGTACAAAATCGAGAGTGGCTAAAAATCACCTCTTTTTCCTTCTCTCGATCAGACACTTAGAAAAAAAAACGGAAAAAAAAAAAAAAAAAATTTGGATTTTTTCTAAGTACAAAATCGAGAGTGGCTAAAAATCACCTCTTTTTCCTTCTCTCGATCAGACACTTAGAAAAAAAAATGAAAAAAAAAAAAAAAAATTGGATTTTTTCTAAGTACAAAATCGAGAGAGGCTAAAAATCACCTCTTTTTCCTTCTCTCGATCAGACACTTAGAAAAAAAACGGAAAAAAAAATTTTGGATTTTTTCTAAGTACAAAATCGAGAGTGGCTAAAAATCACCTCTTTTTCCTTCTCTCGATCAGACACTTAGAAAAAAACGGAGAAAAAAAAAAAAAAAAAATTGGATTTTTTCTAAGTACAAAATCGAGAGAGGCTAAAAATCACCTCTTTTTCCTTCTCTCGATCAGACACTTAGAAAAAAAACGGAAAAAAAAAAAAAAAAAAATTTGGATTTTTTCTAAGTACAAAATCGAGAGTGGCTAAAAATCACCTCTTTTTCCTTCTCTCGATCAGACACTTAGAAAAAAAACGGAAAAAAAAAAAAAAAATTGGATTTTTTCTAAGTACAAAATCGAGAGTGGCTAAAAATCACCTCTTTTTCCTTCTCTCGATCAGACACTTAGAAAAAAAAATGAAAAAAAAAAAAAAAAAATTGGATTTTTTCTAAGTACAAAATCGAGAGTGGCTAAAAATCACCTCTTTTTCCTTCTCTCGATCAGACACTTAGAAAAAAAACAGAAAAAAAAAATTTGGATTTTTTCTAAGTACAAAATCGAGAGTGGCTAAAAATCACCTCTTTTTCCTTCTCTCGATCAGACACTTAGAAAAAAAACGGAAAAAAAAAAAAAAAAAATTTGGATTTTTTCTAAGTACAAAATCGAGAGAGGCTAAAAATCACCTCTTTTTCCTTCTCTCGATCAGACACTTAGAAAAAAAACGGAAAAAAAAAAAAAAAAATTTGGATTTTTTCTAAGTACAAAATCGAGAGTGGCTAAAAATCACCTCTTTTTCCTTCTCTCGATCAGACACTTAGAAAAAAAACGGAAAAAAAAAAAAAAAAATTTGGAGTTTTTCTAAGTACAAAATCGAGAGTGGCTAAAAATCACCTCTTTTTCCTTCTCTCGATCAGACACTTAGAAAAAAAAATGAAAAAAAAAAAAAAAAAAATTGGATTTTTTCTAAGTACAAAATCGAGAGTGGCTAAAAATCACCTCTTTTTCCTTCTCTCGATCAGACACTTAGAAAAAAAACAGAAAAAAAAAAAAAAAAAATTTGGATTTTTTCTAAGTACAAAATCGAGAGTGACTAAAAATCACCTCTTTTTCTTTCTCTCGATCAGACACTTAGAAAAAAAAATGAAAAAGAAAAAAAAAAATTGGATTTTTTCTAAGTACAAAATCGAGAGAGGCTAAAAATCACCTCTTTTTCCTTCTCTCGATCAGACACTTAGAAAAAAAACGGAAAAAAAAAAAAAAAAAAATTGGATTTTTTCTAAGTACAAAATCGAGAGAGGCTAAAAATCACCTCTTTTTCCTTCTCTCGATCAGACACTTAGAAAAAAAACGAGAAAAAAAAAAAAAAAAAATTTGGATTTTTTCTAAGTACAAAATCGAGAGTGGCTAAAAATCACCTCTTTTTCCTTTTCTCGATCAGACACTTAGAAAAAAACCCGAAAAAAAAAAAAAAAAAATTGAATTTTTTCTTAGTACAAAATCGAGAGAGGCTAAAAATCACCTCTTTTTCCTTCTCTCGATCAGACACTTAGAAAAAAAACGGAAAAAAAAAAAAAAAAATTTGGATTTTTTCTAAGTACAAAATCGAGAGTGGCTAAAAATCACCTCTTTTTCCTTCTCTCGATCAGACACTTAGAAAAAAACGGAAAAAAAAAAAAAAAAAAATTTGGATTTTTCTAAGTACAAATCGAGAGTGGCTAAAAATCACCTCTTTTTCCTTCTCTCGATCAGACACTTAGAAAAAAAACGGAAAAAAAAAAAAAAAAATTTGGATTTTTTCTAAGTACAAAATCGAGAGTGGCTAAAAATCACCTCTTTTTCCTTCTCTCGATCAGACACTTAGAAAAAAAAATGAAAAAAAAAAAAAAAAATTGGATTTTTTCTAAGTACAAAATCGAGAGAGGCTAAAAATCACCTCTTTTTCCTTCTCTCGATCAGACACTTAGAAAAAAAACGGAAAAAAAAAAAAAAAAATTTGGATTTTTTCTAAGTACAAAATCGAGAGTGGCTAAAAATCACCTCTTTTTCCTTCTCTCGATCAGACACTTAGAAAAAAAACGGAAAAAAAAAAAAAAAAATTTGGATTTTTTCTAAGTACAAAATCGAGAGTGGCTAAAAATCACCTCTTTTTCCTTCTCTCGATCAGACACTTAGAAAAAAAAATGAAAAAAAAAAAAAAAAAATTGGATTTTTCTAAGTACAAAATCGAGAGTGGCTAAAAATCACCTCTTTTTCCTTCTCTCGATCAGACACTTAGAAAAAAAAACGGAAAAAAAAATTTGGATTTTTTCTAAGTACAAAATCGAGAGTGGCTAAAAATCACCTCTTTTTCCTTCTCTCGATCAGACACTTAGAAAAAAAACGGAAAAAAAAAAAAATAAAATTTGGATTTTTTCTAAGTACAAAATCGAGAGAGGCTAAAAATCACCTCTTTTTCCTTCTCTCGATCAGACACTTAGAAAAAAAACGGAAAAAAAAAAAAAAAAAATTTGGATTTTTTCTAAGTACAAAATCGAGAGTGGCTAAAAATCACCTCTATTTCCTTCTCTCGATCAGACACTTAGAAAAAAAACGGAAAAAAAAAAAAAAAAATTTGGATTTTTTCTAAGTACAAAATCGAGAGTGGCTAAAAATCACCTCTTTTTCCTTCTCTCGATCAGACACTTAGAAAAAAAAAAAAAAAAAAAAAAAAAAAATTGGATTTTTTCTAAGTACAAAATCGAGAGTGGCTAAAAATCACCTCTTTTTCCTTCTCTCGATCAGACACTTAGAAAAAAACAGAAAAAAAAAAAAAAAAATTTGGATTTTTTCTAAGTACAAAATCGAGAGTGGCTAAAAATCACCTCTTTTTCCTTCTCTCGATCAGACACTTAGAAAAAAAACGGAAAAAAAAAAATTTGGATTTTTTCTAAGTACAAAATCGAGAGTGGCTAAAAATCACCTCTTTTTCCTTCTCTTGATCAGACACTTAGAAAAAAAACGGAAAAAAAAAAAAAAAAAATTGGATTTTTTCTAAGTACAAAATCGAGAGAGGCTAAAAATCACCTCTTTTTCCTTCTCTCGATCAGACACTTAGAAAAAAAACGGAAAAAAAAAAAAAAAATTTGGATTTTTTCTAAGTACAAAATCGAGAGTGGCTAAAAATCACCTCTTTTTCCTTCTCTCGATCAGACACTTAGAAAAAAAACGGAAAAAAAAAAAAAAAAATTTGGATTTTTTCTAAGTACAAAATCGAGAGTGGCTAAAAATCACCTCTTTTTCCTTCTCTCGATCAGACACTTAGAAAAAAAAATGAAAAAAAAAAAAAAAAATTTGGATTTTTTCTAAGTACAAAATCGAGAGTGGCTAAAAATCACCTCTTTTTCTTTCTCTCGATCAGACACTTAGAAAAAAAAATGAAAAAAAAAAAAAAAAAATTGGATTTTTTCTAAGTACAAAATCGAGAGAGGCTAAAAATCACCTCTTTTTCCTTCTCTCGATCAGACACTTAGAAAAAAAAGGGAAAAAAAAAAAAAAAAATTGGATTTTTTCTAAGTACAAAATCGAGAGTGGCTAAAAATCACCTCTTTTTCCTTCTCTCGATCAGACACTTAGAAAAAAAACGGGGAAAAAAAAAAAAAAAATTGGATTTTTTCTAAGTACAAAATCGAGAGAGGCTAAAAATCACCTCTTTTTCCTTTTCTCGATCAGACACTTAGAAAAAAAACGGAAAAAAAAAAAAAAAAATTGGATTTTTTCTAAGTACAAAATCGAGAGAGGCTAAAAATCACCTCTTTTTCCTTCTCTCGATCAGACACTTAGAAAAAAAACGGAAAAAAAAAAAAAAAAAATTTGGATTTTTTCTAAGTACAAAATCGAGAGTGGCTAAAAATCACCTCTTTTTCCTTCTCTCGATCAGACACTTAGAAAAAAAACGGAAAAAAAAAAAAAAAAAATTTGGATTTTTTCTAAGTACAAAATCGAGAGTGGCTAAAAATCACCTCTTTTTCCTTCTCTCGATCAGACACTTAGAAAAAAAACGGAAAAAAAAAAAAAAAAAATTTGGATTTTTTCTAAGTACAAAATCGAGAGTGGCTAAAAATCACCTCTTTTTCCTTCTCTCGATCAGAAACTTAGAAAAAAAAATGAAAAAAAAAAAAAAAAAATTGGATTTTTTCTAAGTACAAAATCGAGAGAGGCTAAAAATCACCTCTTTTTCCTTCTCTCGATCAGACACTTAGAAAAAAAACGGAAAAAAAAAAAAAAAAAATTGGATTTTTTCTAAGTACAAAATCGAGAGTGGCTAAAAATCACCTCTTTTTCCTTCTCTCGATCAGACACTTAGAAAAAAAACGGAAAAAAAAAAAAAAAAAATTTGGATTTTTTCTAAGTACAAAATCGAGAGTGGCTAAAAATCACCTCTTTTTCCTTCTCTCGATCAGACACTTAGAAAAAAAAATGAAAAAAAAAAAAAAAATTGGATTTTTTCTAAGTACAAAATCGAGAGAGGCTAAAAATCACCTCTTTTTCCTTCTCTCGATCAGACACTTAGAAAAAAAACGGAAAAAAAAATTTTGGATTTTTTCTAAGTACAAAATCGAGAGTGGCTAAAAATCACCTCTTTTTCCTTCTCTCGATCAGACACTTAGAAAAAAAACGGAAAAAAAAAAAAAAAAATTTGGATTTTTTCTAAGTACAAAATCGAGAGAGGCTAAAAATCACCTCTTTTTCCTTCTCTCGATCAGACACTTAGAAAAAAAACGGAAAAAAAAAAAAAAAATTTGGATTTTTTCTAAGTACAAAATCGAGAGTGGCTAAAAATCACCTCTTTTTCCTTCTCTCGATCAGACACTTAGAAAAAAAACGGAAAAAAAAAAAAAAAAATGTGGATTTTTTCTAAGTACAAAATCGAGAGTGGCTAAAAATCACCTCTTTTTCCTTCTCTCGATCAGACACTTAGAAAAAAAAATGAAAAAAAAAAAAAAAAAATTGGATTTTTTCTAAGTACAAAATCGAGAGTGGCTAAAAATCACCTCTTTTTCCTTCTCTCGATCACACACTTAGAAAAAAAACAGAAAAAAAAAAAAAAAAAATTTGGATTTTTTCTAAGTACAAAATCGAGAGTGGCTAAAAATCACCTCTTTTTCCTTCTCTCGATCAGACACTTAGAAAAAAAACGGAAAAAAAAAAAAAAAAATTTGGATTTTTTCTAAGTACAAAATCGAGAGTGGCTAAAAATCACCTCTTTTTCCTTCTCTCGATCAGACACTTAGAAAAAAAACGGAAAAAAAAAAAATAAAATTTGGATTTTTTCTAAGTACAAAATCGAGAGTGGCTAAAAATCACCTCTTTTTCCTTCTCTCGATCAGACACTTAGAAAAAAAAATGAAAAAAAAATAAATAAATTGGATTTTTTCTAAGTACAAAATCGAGAGAGGCTAAAAATCACCTCTTTTTCCTTCTCTCGATCAGACACTAAGAAAAAAAACGGGAAAAAAAAAAAAAAAAATTTGGATTTTTTTCTAAGTACAAAATCGAGAGTGGCTAAAAATCACCTCTTTTTCCTTCTCTCGATCAGACACTTAGAAAAAAAAACGGAAAAAAAAAAAAAAAAATTTGGATTTTTTCTAAGTACAAAATCGAGAGTGGCTAAAAATCACCTCTTTTTCCTTCTCTCGATCAGACACTTAGAAAAAAAAATGAAAAAAAAAAAAAAAAAATTGGATTTTTTCTAAGTACAAAATCGAGAGAGGCTAAAAATCACCTCTTTTTCCTTCTCTCGATCAGACACTTAGAAAAAAAACGGAAAAAAAAAATTTGGATTTTTTCTAAGTACAAAATCGAGAGTGGCTAAAAATCACCTCTTTTTCCTTCTCTCGATCAGACACTTAGAAAAAAAACGGAAAAAAAAAAAAAAAAATTTGGATTTTTTCTTAGTACAAAATCGAGAGAGGCTAAAAATCACCTCTTTTTCCTTCTCTCGATCAGACACTTAGAAAAAAAACGGAAAAAAAAAAAAAAAAAATTTGGATTTTTTCTAAGTACAAAATCGAGAGTGGCTAAAAATCACCTCTTTTTCCTTCTCTCGATCAGACACTTAGAAAAAAAACGGGAAAAAAAAAAAAAAAAATTTGGATTTTTTCTAAGTACAAAATCGAGAGTGGCTAAAAATCACCTCTTTTTCCTTCTCTCGATCAGACACTTAAAAAAAAAATGAAAAAAAAAAAAAAAAAATTGGATTTTTTCTAAGTACAAAATCGAGAGTGGCTAAAAATCACCTCTTTTTCCTTCTCTCGATCATACACTTAGAAAAAAAACAGAAAAAAAAAAAAGAAAAATTTGGATTTTTTCTAAGTACAAAATCGAGAGTGGCTAAAAATCACCTCTTTTTCCTTCTCTCGATCAGACACTTAGAAAAAAAAATGAAAAAAAAAAAAAAAATTTGGATTTTTTCTAAGTACAAAATCGAGAGAGGCTAAAAATCACCTCTTTTTCCTTCTCTCGATCAGACACTTAGAAAAAAAACGGAAAAAAAAAAAAAAAATTTGGATTTTTTCTAAGTACAAAATCGAGAGAGGCTAAAAATCACCTCTTTTTCCTTCTCTCGATCAGACACTTAGAAAAAAAACGGAAAAAAAAAATTTGGATTTTTTCTAAGTACAAAATCGAGAGTGGCTAAAAATCACCTCTTTTTCCTTCTCTCGATCAGACACTTAGAAAAAAAACGGAAAAAAAAAAAAAAAAAATTTGGATTTTTTCTAAGTACAAAATCGAGAGAGGCTAAAAATCACCTCTTTTTCCTTCTCTCGATCAGACACTTAGAAAAAAAACGGAAAAAAAAAAAAAAAAATTTGGATTTTTTCTAAGTACAAAATCGAGAGTGGCTAAAAATCACCTCTTTTTCCTTCTCTCGATCAGACACTTAGAAAAAAAACGGAAAAAAAAAAAAAAAAAATTTGGATTTTTTCTAAGTACAAAATCGAGAGTGGCTAAAAATCACCTCTTTTTCCTTCTCTCGATCAGACACTTAGAAAAAAAATGAAAAAAAAAAAAAAAAAATTGGATTTTTTCTAAGTACAAAATCGAGAGTGGCTAAAAATCACCTCTTTTTCCTTCTCTCGATCACACACTTAGAAAAAAAACAGAAAAAAAAAAAAAAAAATTTGGATTTTTTCTAAGTACAAAATCGAGAGTGGCTAAAAATCACCTATTTTTCCTTCTCTCGATCAGACACTTAGAAAAAAAACGGAAAAAAAAAAAAAAAAAATTTGGATTTTTTCTAAGTACAAAATCGAGAGAGGCTAAAAATCACCTCTTTTTCCTTCTCTCGATCAGACACTTAGAAAAAAAACGGAAAAAAAAAAAAAAAAAATTTGGATTTTTTCTAAGTACAAAATCGAGAGAGGCTAAAAATCACCTCTTTTTCCTTTTCTCGATCAGACACTTAGAAAAAAAACGGAAAAAAAAAAAAAAAAAATTTGGATTTTTTCTAAGTACAAAATCGAGAGTGGCTAAAAATCACCTCTTTTTCCTTCTCTCGATCAGACACTTAGAAAAAAAACGGAAAAAAAAAAAAAAAAAAATTGGATTTTTTCTAAGTACAAAATGGAGAGAGGCTAAAAATCACCTCTTTTTCCTTCTCTCGATCAGACACTTAGAAAAAAAACGGAAAAAAAAAAAAAAAAAATTTGGATTTTTTCTAAGTACAAAATCGAGAGAGGCTAAAAATCACCTCTTTTTCCTTTTCTCGATCAGACACTTAGAAAAAAAACGGAAAAAAAAAAAAAAAAAATTTGGATTTTTTCTAAGTACAAAATCGAGAGTGGCTAAAAATCACCTCTTTTTCCTTCTCTCGATCAGACACTTAGAAAAAAAACGGAAAAAAAAAAAAAAAAAATTTGGATTTTTTCTAAGTACAAAATCGAGAGAGGCTAAAAATCACCTCTTTTTCCTTTTCTCGATCAGACACTTAGAAAAAAAACGGAAAAAAAAAAAAAAAAAAATTGGATTTTTTCTAAGTACAAAATCGAGAGAGGCTAAAAATCACCTCTTTTTCCTTCTCTCGATCAGACACTTAGAAAAAAAACGGAAAAAAAAAAAAAAAAATTTGGATTTTTTCTAAGTACAAAATCGAGAGTGGCTAAAAATCACCTCTTTTTCCTTCTCTCGATCAGACACTTAGAAAAAAAACGGGAAAAAAAAAAAAAAAAATTTGGATTTTTTGTAAGTACAAAATCGAGAGTGGCTAAAAATCACCTCTTTTTCCTTCTCTCGATCAGACACTTAGAAAAAAAACGGAAAAAAAAAAAAAAAAATTTGGATTTTTTCTAAGTACAAAATCGAGAGTGAGTAAAAATCACCTCTTTTTCCTTCTCTCGATCAGACACTTAGAAAAAAAAATGAAAAAAAAATAAATAAATTGGATTTTTTCTAAGTACAAAATCGAGAGAGGCTAAAAATCACCTCTTTTTCCTTCTCTCGATCAGACACTTAGAAAAAAAACGGAAAAAAAAAAAAAAAAAAATTTGGATTTTTTCTAAGTACAAAATCGAGAGTGGCTAAAAATCACCTCTTTTTCCTTCTCTCGATCAGACACTTAGAAAAAAAACGGAAAAAAAAAAAAAAAATTGGATTTTTTCTAAGTACAAAATCGAGAGTGGCTAAAAATCACCTCTTTTTCCTTCTCTCGATCAGACACTTAGAAAAAAAAAAGAAAAAAAAAAAAAAAAATTGGATTTTTTCTAAGTACAAAATCGAGAGAGGCTAAAAATCACCTCTTTTTCCTTCTCTCGATCAGACACTTAGAAAAAAAACGGAAAAAAAAATTTTGGATTTTTTATAAGTACAAAATCGAGAGTGGCTAAAAATCACCTCTTTTTCCTTCTCTCGATCAGACACTTAGAAAAAAAACGGAAAAAAAAAAAAAAAAAAATTGGATTTTTTCTTAGTACAAAATCGAGAGAGGCTAAAAATCACCTCTTTTTCCTTCTCTCGATCAGACACTTAGAAAAAAAACGGAAAAAAAAAAAAAAAAATTTGGATTTTTTCTAAGTACAAAATCGAGAGTGGCTAAAAATCACCTCTTTTTCCTTCTCTCGATCAGACACTTAGAAAAAAAACGGAAAAAAAAAAAAAAAAAATTTGGATTTTTTCTAAGTACAAAATCGAGAGTGGCTAAAAATCACCTCTTTTTCCTTCTCTCGATCAGACACTTAAAAAAAAAATGAAAAAAAAAAAAAAAAAATTGGATTTTTTCTAAGTACAAAATCGAGAGTGGCTAAAAATCACCTCTTTTTCCTTCTCTCGATCAGACACTTAGAAAAAAAACAGAAAAAAAAAAAAGAAAAATTTGGATTTTTTCTAAGTACAAAATCGAGAGTGGCTAAAAATCACCTCTTTTTCCTTCTCTCGATCAGACACTTAGAAAAAAAAATGAAAAAAAAAAAAAAAAATTGGATTTTTTCTAAGTACAAAATCGAGAGAGGCTAAAAATCACCTCTTTTTCCTTCTCTCGATCAGACACTTAGAAAAAAAACGGAAAAAAAAAAAAAAAATTTGGATTTTTTCTAAGTACAAAATCGAGAGAGGCTAAAAATCACCTCTTTTTCCTTCTCTCGATCAGACACTTAGAAAAAAAACGGAAAAAAAAAAAAAAAATTTGGATTTTTTCTAAGTACAAAATCGAGAGTGGCTAAAAATCACCTCTTTTTCCTTCTCTCGATCAGACACTTAGAAAAAAAAAAGAAAAAAAAAAATAAAAAATTGGATTTTTTCTAAGTACAAAATCGAGAGTGGCTAAAAATCACCTCTTTTTCCTTCTCTCGATCAGACACTTAGAAAAAAAACAGAAAAAAAAAAAAAAAAATTGGATTTTTTCTAAGTACAAAATCGAGAGTGGCTAAAAATCACCTCTTTTTCCTTCTCTCGATCAGACACTTAGAAAAAAAAATGAAAAAAAAAAAAAAAAAATTGGATTTTTTCTAAGTACAAAATCGAGAGAGGCTAAAAATCACCTCTTTTTCCTTCTCTCGATCAGACACTTAGAAAAAAAACGGAAAAAAAAAAAAAAAAATTTGGATTTTTTCTAAGTACAAAATCGAGAGTGGCTAAAAATCACCTCTTTTTCCTTCTCTCGATCAGACACTTAGAAAAAAAACGGGGAAAAAAAAAAAAAAAATTTGGATTTTTTCTAAGTACAAAATCGAGAGTGGCTAAAAATCACCTCTTTTTCCTTCTCTCGATCAGACACTTAGAAAAAAAAATGAAAAAAAAAAAAAAAAAATTGGATTTTTTCTAAGTACAAAATCGAGAGTGGCTAAAAATCACCTCTTTTTCCTTCTCTCGATCAGACACTTAGAAAAAAAACGGAAAAAAAAAATTTGGATTTTTTCTAAGTACAAAATCGAGAGTGGCTAAAAATCACCTCTTTTTCCTTCTCTCGATCAGACACTTAGAAAAAAAACGGAAAAAAAAAAAAAAAAAATTTGGATTTTTTCTAAGTACAAAATCGAGAGAGGCTAAAAATCACCTCTTTTTCCTTCTCTCGATCAGACACTTAGAAAAAAAACGGAAAAAAAAAAAAAAAAAATTTGGATTTTTTCTAAGTACAAAATCGAGAGTGGCTAAAAATCACCTCTATTTCCTTCTCTCGATCAGACACTTAGAAAAAAAACGGAAAAAAAAAAAAAAAAATTTGGATTTTTTCTAAGTACAAAATCGAGAGTGGCTAAAAATCACCTCTTTTTCCTTCTCTCGATCAGACACTTAGAAAAAAAAAAGAAAAAAAAAAAAAAAATTGGATTTTTTCTAAGTACAAAATCGAGAGTGGCTAAAAATCACCTCTTTTTCCTTCTCTCGATCAGACACTTAGAAAAAAACAGAAAAAAAAAAAAAAAAAATTTGGATTTTTTCTAAGTACAAAATCGAGAGTGGCTAAAAATCACCTCTTTTTCCTTCTCTCGATCAGACACTTAGAAAAAAAACGGAAAAAAAAAATTTGGATTTTTTCTAAGTACAAAATCGAGAGTGGCTAAAAATCACCTCTTTTTCCTTCTCTTGATCAGACACTTAGAAAAAAAACGGAAAAAAAAAAAAAAAAAAATTGGATTTTTTCTAAGTACAAAATCGAGAGAGGCTAAAAATCACCTCTTTTTCCTTCTCTCGGTCAGACACTTAGAAAAAAAACAGAAAAAAAAAAAAAAAAATTTGGATTTTTTCTAAGTACAAAATCGAGAGTGGCTAAAAATCACCTCTTTTTCTTTCTCTCGATCAGACACTTAGAAAAAAAAATGAAAAAAAAAAAAAAAAAATTGGATTTTTTCTAAGTACAAAATCGAGAGAGGCTAAAAATCACCTCTTTTTCCTTCTCTCGATCAGACACTTAGAAAAAAAAGGGAAAAAAAAAAAAAAAAATTGGATTTTTTCTAAGTACAAAATCGAGAGTGGCTAAAAATCACCTCTTTTTCCTTCTCTCGATCAGACACTTAGAAAAAAAACGGGGAAAAAAAAAAAAAAAATTTGGATTTTTTCTAAGTACAAAATCGAGAGAGGCTAAAAATCACCTCTTTTTCCTTTTCTCGATCAGACACTTAGAAAAAAAACGGAAAAAAAAAAAAAAAAAAATTGGATTTTTTCTAAGTACAAAATCGAGAGAGGCTAAAAATCACCTCTTTTTCCTTCTCTCGATCAGACACTTAGAAAAAAAACGGAAAAAAAAAAAAAAAAAATTTGGATTTTTTCTAAGTACAAAATCGAGAGTGGCTAAAAATCACCTCTTTTTCCTTCTCTCGATCAGACACTTAGAAAAAAAACGGAAAAAAAAAAAAAAAAAATTTGGATTTTTTCTAAGTACAAAATCGAGAGTGGCTAAAAATCACCTCTTTTTCCTTCTCTCGATCAGACACTTAGAAAAAAAACGGAAAAAAAAAAAAAAAAAATTTGGATTTTTTCTAAGTACAAAATCGAGAGTGGCTAAAAATCACCTCTTTTTCCTTCTCTCGATCAGAAACTTAGAAAAAAAAATGAAAAAAAAAAAAAAAAATTGGATTTTTTCTAAGTACAAAATCGAGAGAGGCTAAAAATCACCTCTTTTTCCTTCTCTCGATCAGACACTTAGAAAAAAAACGGAAAAAAAAAAAAAAAAAAATTGGATTTTTTCTAAGTACAAAATCGAGAGTGGCTAAAAATCACCTCTTTTTCCTTCTCTCGATCAGACACTTAGAAAAAAAACGGAAAAAAAAAAAAAAAAAATTTGGATTTTTTCTAAGTACAAAATCGAGAGTGGCTAAAAATCACCTCTTTTTCCTTCTCTCGATCAGACACTTAGAAAAAAAAATGAAAAAAAAAAAAAAAATTGGATTTTTTCTAAGTACAAAATCGAGAGAGGCTAAAAATCACCTCTTTTTCCTTCTCTCGATCAGACACTTAGAAAAAAAACGGGAAAAAAAAATTTGGATTTTTTCTAAGTACAAAATCGAGAGTGGCTAAAAATCACCTCTTTTTCCTTCTCTCGATCAGACACTTAGAAAAAAAACGGAAAAAAAAAAAAAAAAAATTTGGATTTTTTCTAAGTACAAAATCGAGAGAGGCTAAAAATCACCTCTTTTTCCTTCTCTCGATCAGACACTTAGAAAAAAAACGGAAAAAAAAAAAAAAAAAATTTGGATTTTTTCTAAGTACAAAATCGAGAGTGGCTAAAAATCACCTCTTTTTCCTTCTCTCGATCAGACACTTAGAAAAAAAACGGAAAAAAAAAAAAAAAAAATGTGGATTTTTTCTAAGTACAAAATCGAGAGTGGCTAAAAATCACCTCTTTTTCCTTCTCTCGATCAGACACTTAGAAAAAAAAATGAAAAAAAAAAAAAAAAAATTGGATTTTTTCTAAGTACAAAATCGAGAGTGGCTAAAAATCACCTCTTTTTCCTTCTCTCGATCACACACTTAGAAAAAAAACAGAAAAAAAAAAAAAAAATTTGGATTTTTTCTAAGTACAAAATCGAGAGTGGCTAAAAATCACCTATTTTTCCTTCTCTCGATCAGACACTTAGAAAAAAAACGGAAAAAAAAAAAAAAAAAAATTTGGATTTTTTCTAAGTACAAAATCGAGAGAGGCTAAAAATCACCTCTTTTTCCTTCTCTCGATCAGACACTTAGAAAAAAAACGGAAAAAAAAAAAAAAAAAATTTGGATTTTTTCTAAGTACAAAATCGAGAGAGGCTAAAAATCACCTCTTTTTCCTTTTCTCGATCAGACACTTAGAAAAAAAACGGAAAAAAAAAAAAAAAAAATTTGGATTTTTTCTAAGTACAAAATCGAGAGTGGCTAAAAATCACCTCTTTTTCCTTCTCTCGATCAGACACTTAGAAAAAAAACGGAAAAAAAAAAAAAAAAAATTTGGATTTTTTCTAAGTACAAAATGGAGAGAGGCTAAAAATCACCTCTTTTTCCTTCTCTCGATCAGACACTTAGAAAAAAAACGGAAAAAAAAAAAAAAAAATTTGGATTTTTTCTAAGTACAAAATCGAGAGTGGCTAAAAATCACCTCTTTTTCCTTCTCTCGATCAGACACTTAGAAAAAAAACGGAAAAAAAAAAAAAAAAAATTTGGATTTTTTCTAAGTACAAAATCGAGAGAGGCTAAAAATCACCTCTTTTTCCTTTTCTCGATCAGACACTTAGAAAAAAAACGGAAAAAAAAAAAAAAAAAAATTGGATTTTTTCTAAGTACAAAATCGAGAGAGGCTAAAAATCACCTCTTTTTCCTTCTCTCGATCAGACACTTAGAAAAAAAACGGAAAAAAAAAAAAAAAAATTTGGATTTTTTCTAAGTACAAAATCGAGAGTGGCTAAAAATCACCTCTTTTTCCTTCTCTCGATCAGACACTTAGAAAAAAAACGGGAAAAAAAAAAAAAAAAATTTGGATTTTTTGTAAGTACAAAATCGAGAGTGGCTAAAAATCACCTCTTTTTCCTTCTCTCGATCAGACACTTAGAAAAAAAACGGAAAAAAAAAAAAAAAAATTTGGATTTTTTCTAAGTACAAAATCGAGAGTGAGTAAAAATCACCTCTTTTTCCTTCTCTCGATCAGACACTTAGAAAAAAAAATGAAAAAAAAATAAATAAATTGGATTTTTTCTAAGTACAAAATCGAGAGAGGCTAAAAATCACCTCTTTTTCCTTCTCTCGATCAGACACTTAGAAAAAAAACGGAAAAAAAAAAAAAAAAAAATTTGGATTTTTTCTAAGTACAAAATCGAGAGTGGCTAAAAATCACCTCTTTTTCCTTCTCTCGATCAGACACTTAGAAAAAAAACGGAAAAAAAAAAAAAAAATTGGATTTTTTCTAAGTACAAAATCGAGAGTGGCTAAAAATCACCTCTTTTTCCTTCTCTCGATCAGACACTTAGAAAAAAAAAAGAAAAAAAAAAAAAAAAAATTGGATTTTTTCTAAGTACAAAATCGAGAGAGGCTAAAAATCACCTCTTTTTCCTTCTCTCGATCAGACACTTAGAAAAAAAACGGAAAAAAAATTTTTGGATTTTTTATAAGTACAAAATCGAGAGTGGCTAAAAATCACCTCTTTTTCCTTCTCTCGATCAGACACTTAGAAAAAAAACGGAAAAAAAAAAAAAAAAAAATTGGATTTTTTCTTAGTACAAAATCGAGAGAGGCTAAAAATCACCTCTTTTTCCTTCTCTCGATCAGACACTTAGAAAAAAAACGGAAAAAAAAAAAAAAAAATTTGGATTTTTTCTAAGTACAAAATCGAGAGTGGCTAAAAATCACCTCTTTTTCCTTCTCTCGATCAGACACTTAGAAAAAAAACGGAAAAAAAAAAAAAAAAAATTTGGATTTTTTCTAAGTACAAAATCGAGAGTGGCTAAAAATCACCTCTTTTTCCTTCTCTCGATCAGACACTTAAAAAAAAAATGAAAAAAAAAAAAAAAAATTGGATTTTTTCTAAGTACAAAATCGAGAGTGGCTAAAAATCACCTCTTTTTCCTTCTCTCGATCAGACACTTAGAAAAAAAACAGAAAAAAAAAAAAGAAAAATTTGGATTTTTTCTAAGTACAAAATCGAGAGTGGCTAAAAATCACCTCTTTTTCCTTCTCTCGATCAGACACTTAGAAAAAAAAATGAAAAAAAAAAAAAAAAATTGGATTTTTTCTAAGTACAAAATCGAGAGAGGCTAAAAATCACCTCTTTTTCCTTCTCTCGATCAGACACTTAGAAAAAAAACGGAAAAAAAAAAAAAAAATTTGGATTTTTTCTAAGTACAAAATCGAGAGAGGCTAAAAATCACCTCTTTTTCCTTCTCTCGATCAGACACTTAGAAAAAAAACGGAAAAAAAAAAAAAAAATTTGGATTTTTTCTAAGTACAAAATCGAGAGTGGCTAAAAATCACCTCTTTTTCCTTCTCTCGATCAGACACTTAGAAAAAAAAAAGAAAAAAAAAAATAAAAAATTGGATTTTTTCTAAGTACAAAATCGAGAGTGGCTAAAAATCACCTCTTTTTCCTTCTCTCGATCAGACACTTAGAAAAAAAACAGAAAAAAAAAAAAAAAAATTGGATTTTTTCTAAGTACAAAATCGAGAGTGGCTAAAAATCACCTCTTTTTCCTTCTCTCGATCAGACACTTAGAAAAAAAAATGAAAAAAAAAAAAAAAAATTGGATTTTTTCTAAGTACAAAATCGAGAGAGGCTAAAAATCACCTCTTTTTCCTTCTCTCGATCAGACACTTAGAAAAAAAACGGAAAAAAAAAAAAAAAAATTTGGATTTTTTCTAAGTACAAAATCGAGAGTGGCTAAAAATCACCTCTTTTTCCTTCTCTCGATCAGACACTTAGAAAAAAAACGGGGAAAAAAAAAAAAAAAATTTGGATTTTTTCTAAGTACAAAATCGAGAGTGGCTAAAAATCACCTCTTTTTCCTTCTCTCGATCAGACACTTAGAAAAAAAAATGAAAAAAAAAAAAAAAAAATTGGATTTTTTCTAAGTACAAAATCGAGAGTGGCTAAAAATCACCTCTTTTTCCTTCTCTCGATCAGACACTTAGAAAAAAAACGGAAAAAAAAAATTTGGATTTTTTCTAAGTACAAAATCGAGAGTGGCTAAAAATCACCTCTTTTTCCTTCTCTCGATCAGACACTTAGAAAAAAAACGGAAAAAAAAAAAAAAAAATTTGGATTTTTTCTAAGTACAAAATCGAGAGAGGCTAAAAATCACCTCTTTTTCCTTCTCTCGATCAGACACTTAGAAAAAAAACGGAAAAAAAAAAAAAAAAAATTTGGATTTTTTCTAAGTACAAAATCGAGAGTGGCTAAAAATCACCTCTATTTCCTTCTCTCGATCAGACACTTAGAAAAAAAACGGAAAAAAAAAAAAAAAAATTTGGATTTTTTCTAAGTACAAAATCGAGAGTGGCTAAAAATCACCTCTTTTTCCTTCTCTCGATCAGACACTTAGAAAAAAAAAAGAAAAAAAAAAAAAAAATTGGATTTTTTCTAAGTACAAAATCGAGAGTGGCTAAAAATCACCTCTTTTTCCTTCTCTCGATCAGACACTTAGAAAAAAACAGAAAAAAAAAAAAAAAAAATTTGGATTTTTTCTAAGTACAAAATCGAGAGTGGCTAAAAATCACCTCTTTTTCCTTCTCTCGATCAGACACTTAGAAAAAAAACGGAAAAAAAAAATTTGGATTTTTTCTAAGTACAAAATCGAGAGTGGCTAAAAATCACCTCTTTTTCCTTCTCTTGATCAGACACTTAGAAAAAAAACGGAAAAAAAAAAAAAAAAAAATTGGATTTTTTCTAAGTACAAAATCGAGAGAGGCTAAAAATCACCTCTTTTTCCTTCTCTCGATCAGACACTTAGAAAAAAAACAGAAAAAAAAAAAAAAAAATTTGGATTTTTTCTAAGTACAAAATCGAGAGTGGCTAAAAATCACCTCTTTTTCTTTCTCTCGATCAGACACTTAGAAAAAAAAATGAAAAAAAAAAAAAAAAAATTGGATTTTTTCTAAGTACAAAATCGAGAGAGGCTAAAAATCACCTCTTTTTCCTTCTCTCGATCAGACACTTAGAAAAAAAAATGAAAAAAAAAAAAAAAATTGGATTTTTTCTAAGTACAAAATCGAGAGTGGCTAAAAATCACCTCTTTTTCCTTCTCTCGATCAGACACTTAGAAAAAAAACAGAAAAAAAAAAAAAAAAAATTTGGATTTTTTCTAAGTACAAAATCGAGAGTGGCTAAAAATCACCTCTTTTTCTTTCTCTCGATCAGACACTTAGAAAAAAAAATGAAAAAAAAAAAAAAAAATTGGATTTTTTCTAAGTACAAAATCGAGAGAGGCTAAAAATCACCTCTTTTTCCTTCTCTCGATCAGACACTTAGAAAAAAAAGGGAAAAAAAAAAAAAAAAATTGGATTTTTTCTAAGTACAAAATCGAGAGTGGCTAAAAATCACCTCTTTTTCCTTCTCTCGATCAGACACTTAGAAAAAAAACGGAAAAAAAAAAAAAAAAAAATTTGGATTTTTTCTAAGTACAAAATGGAGAGAGGCTAAAAATCACCTCTTTTTCCTTCTCTCGATCAGACACTTAGAAAAAAAACGGAAAAAAAAAAAAAAAAATTTGGATTTTTTCTAAGTACAAAATCGAGAGTGGCTAAAAATCACCTCTTTTTCCTTCTCTCGATCAGACACTTAGAAAAAAAACGGAAAAAAAAAAAAAAAAAAATTTGGATTTTTTCTAAGTACAAAATCGAGAGAGGCTAAAAATCACCTCTTTTTCCTTTTCTCGATCAGACACTTAGAAAAAAAACGGAAAAAAAAAAAAAAAAAAAATTGGATTTTTTCTAAGTACAAAATCGAGAGAGGCTAAAAATCACCTCTTTTTCCTTCTCTCGATCAGACACTTAGAAAAAAAACGGAAAAAAAAAAAAAAAAATTTGGATTTTTTCTAAGTACAAAATCGAGAGTGGCTAAAAATCACCTCTTTTTCCTTCTCTCGATCAGACACTTAGAAAAAAAACGGGAAAAAAAAAAAAAAAAATTTGGATTTTTTGTAAGTACAAAATCGAGAGTGGCTAAAAATCACCTCTTTTTCCTTCTCTCGATCAGACACTTAGAAAAAAAACGGAAAAAAAAAAAAAAAAATTTGGATTTTTTCTAAGTACAAAATCGAGAGTGAGTAAAAATCACCTCTTTTTCCTTCTCTCGATCAGACACTTAGAAAAAAAAATGAAAAAAAAATAAATAAATTGGATTTTTTCTAAGTACAAAATCGAGAGAGGCTAAAAATCACCTCTTTTTCCTTCTCTCGATCAGACACTTAGAAAAAAAACGGAAAAAAAAAAAAAAAAAAATTTGGATTTTTTCTAAGTACAAAATCGAGAGTGGCTAAAAATCACCTCTTTTTCCTTCTCTCGATCAGACACTTAGAAAAAAAACGGAAAAAAAAAAAAAAAATTGGATTTTTTCTAAGTACAAAATCGAGAGTGGCTAAAAATCACCTCTTTTTCCTTCTCTCGATCAGACACTTAGAAAAAAAAAAGAAAAAAAAAAAAAAAAATTGGATTTTTTCTAAGTACAAAATCGAGAGAGGCTAAAAATCACCTCTTTTTCCTTCTCTCGATCAGACACTTAGAAAAAAAACGGAAAAAAAATTTTTGGATTTTTTATAAGTACAAAATCGAGAGTGGCTAAAAATCACCTCTTTTTCCTTCTCTCGATCAGACACTTAGAAAAAAAACGGAAAAAAAAAAAAAAAAAAATTGGATTTTTTCTTAGTACAAAATCGAGAGAGGCTAAAAATCACCTCTTTTTCCTTCTCTCGATCAGACACTTAGAAAAAAAACGGAAAAAAAAAAAAAAAAATTTGGATTTTTTCTAAGTACAAAATCGAGAGTGGCTAAAAATCACCTCTTTTTCCTTCTCTCGATCAGACACTTAGAAAAAAAACGGAAAAAAAAAAAAAAAAAATTTGGATTTTTTCTAAGTACAAAATCGAGAGTGGCTAAAAATCACCTCTTTTTCCTTCTCTCGATCAGACACTTAAAAAAAAAATGAAAAAAAAAAAAAAAAAATTGGATTTTTTCTAAGTACAAAATCGAGAGTGGCTAAAAATCACCTCTTTTTCCTTCTCTCGATCAGACACTTAGAAAAAAAACAGAAAAAAAAAAAAGAAAAATTTGGATTTTTTCTAAGTACAAAATCGAGAGTGGCTAAAAATCACCTCTTTTTCCTTCTCTCGATCAGACACTTAGAAAAAAAAATGAAAAAAAAAAAAAAAATTGGATTTTTTCTAAGTACAAAATCGAGAGAGGCTAAAAATCACCTCTTTTTCCTTCTCTCGATCAGACACTTAGAAAAAAAACGGAAAAAAAAAAAAAAAAATTTGGATTTTTTCTAAGTACAAAATCGAGAGAGGCTAAAAATCACCTCTTTTTCCTTCTCTCGATCAGACACTTAGAAAAAAAAACGGAAAAAAAAAAAAAAAATTTGGATTTTTTCTAAGTACAAAATCGAGAGTGGCTAAAAATCACCTCTTTTTCCTTCTCTCGATCAGACACTTAGAAAAAAAAAAGAAAAAAAAAAATAAAAAATTGGATTTTTTCTAAGTACAAAATCGAGAGTGGCTAAAAATCACCTCTTTTTCCTTCTCTCGATCAGACACTTAGAAAAAAAACAGAAAAAAAAAAAAAAAAATTGGATTTTTTCTAAGTACAAAATCGAGAGTGGCTAAAAATCACCTCTTTTTCCTTCTCTCGATC
This sequence comes from Entelurus aequoreus, assembly GCF_033978785.1. Lineage (NCBI taxonomy): Eukaryota > Metazoa > Chordata > Actinopteri > Syngnathiformes > Syngnathidae > Entelurus > Entelurus aequoreus. The sequence goes on along the minus strand of NW_026908145.1, from coordinate 28,713 downwards.
AGACACTTAGAAAAAAAAATGAAAAAAAAAAAAAAAAATTGGATTTTTTCTAAGTACAAAATCGAGAGAGGCTAAAAATCACCTCTTTTTCCTTCTCTCGATCAGACACTTAGAAAAAAAACGGAAAAAAAAAAAAAAAAAATTTGGATTTTTTCTAAGTACAAAATCGAGAGTGGCTAAAAATCACCTCTTTTTCCTTCTCTCGATCAGACACTTAGAAAAAAAACGGGGAAAAAAAAAAAAAAAAATTTGGATTTTTTCTAAGTACAAAATCGAGAGTGGCTAAAAATCACCTCTTTTTCCTTCTCTCGATCAGACACTTAGAAAAAAAAATGAAAAAAAAAAAAAAAAAATTGGATTTTTTCTAAGTACAAAATCGAGAGTGGCTAAAAATCACCTCTTTTTCCTTCTCTCGATCAGACACTTAGAAAAAAAACGGAAAAAAAAAATTTGGATTTTTTCTAAGTACAAAATCGAGAGTGGCTAAAAATCACCTCTTTTTCCTTCTCTCGATCAGACACTTAGAAAAAAAAACGGAAAAAAAAAAAAAAAAAATTTGGATTTTTTCTAAGTACAAAATCGAGAGAGGCTAAAAATCACCTCTTTTTCCTTCTCTCGATCAGACACTTAGAAAAAAAAACGGAAAAAAAAAAAAAAAAAAATTTGGATTTTTTCTAAGTACAAAATCGAGAGTGGCTAAAAATCACCTCTATTTCCTTCTCTCGATCAGACACTTAGAAAAAAAACGGAAAAAAAAAAAAAAAAATTTGGATTTTTTCTAAGTACAAAATCGAGAGTGGCTAAAAATCACCTCTTTTTCCTTCTCTCGATCAGACACTTAGAAAAAAAAAAGAAAAAAAAAAAAAAAAATTGGATTTTTTCTAAGTACAAAATCGAGAGTGGCTAAAAATCACCTCTTTTTCCTTCTCTCGATCAGACACTTAGAAAAAAACAGAAAAAAAAAAAAAAAAAATTTGGATTTTTTCTAAGTACAAAATCGAGAGTGGCTAAAAATCACCTCTTTTTCCTTCTCTCGATCAGACACTTAGAAAAAAAACGGAAAAAAAAAATTTGGATTTTTTCTAAGTACAAAATCGAGAGTGGCTAAAAATCACCTCTTTTTCCTTCTCTTGATCAGACACTTAGAAAAAAAACGGAAAAAAAAAAAAAAAAAAATTGGATTTTTTCTAAGTACAAAATCGAGAGAGGCTAAAAATCACCTCTTTTTCCTTCTCTCGATCAGACACTTAGAAAAAAAACAGAAAAAAAAAAAAAAAAATTTGGATTTTTTCTAAGTACAAAATCGAGAGTGGCTAAAAATCACCTCTTTTTCTTTCTCTCGATCAGACACTTAGAAAAAAAAATGAAAAAAAAAAAAAAAAAATTGGATTTTTTCTAAGTACAAAATCGAGAGAGGCTAAAAATCACCTCTTTTTCCTTCTCTCGATCAGACACTTAGAAAAAAAAATGAAAAAAAAAAAAAAAAATTGGATTTTTTCTAAGTACAAAATCGAGAGTGGCTAAAAATCACCTCTTTTTCCTTCTCTCGATCAGACACTTAGAAAAAAAACAGAAAAAAAAAAAAAAAAATTTGGATTTTTTCTAAGTACAAAATCGAGAGTGGCTAAAAATCACCTCTTTTTCTTTCTCTCGATCAGACACTTAGAAAAAAAAATGAAAAAAAAAAAAAAAAATTGGATTTTTTCTAAGTACAAAATCGAGAGAGGCTAAAAATCACCTCTTTTTCCTTCTCTCGATCAGACACTTAGAAAAAAAAGGGAAAAAAAAAAAAAAAAATTGGATTTTTTCTAAGTACAAAATCGAGAGTGGCTAAAAATCACCTCTTTTTCCTTCTCTCGATCAGACACTTAGAAAAAAAAACGGGGAAAAAAAAAAAAAAAAATTTGGATTTTTTCTAAGTACAAAATCGAGAGAGGCTAAAAATCACCTCTTTTTCCTTTTCTCGATCAGACACTTAGAAAAAAAACGGAAAAAAAAAAAAAAAAAATTGGATTTTTTCTAAGTACAAAATCGAGAGAGGCTAAAAATCACCTCTTTTTCCTTCTCTCGATCAGACACTTAGAAAAAAAACGGAAAAAAAAAAAAAAAAAATTTGGATTTTTTCTAAGTACAAAATCGAGAGTGGCTAAAAATCACCTCTTTTTCCTTCTCTCGATCAGACACTTAGAAAAAAAACGGAAAAAAAAAAAAAAAAAAATTTGGATTTTTTCTAAGTACAAAATCGAGAGTGGCTAAAAATCACCTCTTTTTCCTTCTCTCGATCAGACACTTAGAAAAAAAACGGAAAAAAAAAAAAAAAAAAATTTGGATTTTTTCTAAGTACAAAATCGAGAGTGGCTAAAAATCACCTCTTTTTCCTTCTCTCGATCAGAAACTTATAGAAAAAAAAATGAAAAAAAAAAAAAAAAAATTGGATTTTTTCTAAGTACAAAATCGAGAGAGGCTAAAAATCACCTCTTTTTCCTTCTCTCGATCAGACACTTAGAAAAAAAACGGAAAAAAAAAAAAAAAAAAATTGGATTTTTTCTAAGTACAAAATCGAGAGTGGCTAAAAATCACCTCTTTTTCCTTCTCTCGATCAGACACTTAGAAAAAAAACGGAAAAAAAAAAAAAAAAAATTTGGATTTTTTCTAAGTACAAAATCGAGAGTGGCTAAAAATCACCTCTTTTTCCTTCTCTCGATCAGACACTTAGAAAAAAAAATGAAAAAAAAAAAAAAAATTGGATTTTTTCTAAGTACAAAATCGAGAGAGGCTAAAAATCACCTCTTTTTCCTTCTCTCGATCAGACACTTAGAAAAAAAACGGAAAAAAAAATTTTGGATTTTTTCTAAGTACAAAATCGAGAGTGGCTAAAAATCACCTCTTTTTCCTTCTCTCGATCAGACACTTAGAAAAAAAACGGAAAAAAAAAAAAAAAAAATTTGGATTTTTTCTAAGTACAAAATCGAGAGAGGCTAAAAATCACCTCTTTTTCCTTCTCTCGATCAGACACTTAGAAAAAAAACGGAAAAAAAAAAAAAAAATTTGGATTTTTTCTAAGTACAAAATCGAGAGTGGCTAAAAATCACCTCTTTTTCCTTCTCTCGATCAGACACTTAGAAAAAAAACGGAAAAAAAAAAAAAAAAAAATGTGGATTTTTTCTAAGTACAAAATCGAGAGTGGCTAAAAATCACCTCTTTTTCCTTCTCTCGATCAGACACTTAGAAAAAAAAATGAAAAAAAAAAAAAAAAAATTGGATTTTTTCTAAGTACAAAATCGAGAGTGGCTAAAAATCACCTCTTTTTCCTTCTCTCGATCACACACTTAGAAAAAAAACAGAAAAAAAAAAAAAAAAATTTGGATTTTTTCTAAGTACAAAATCGAGAGTGGCTAAAAATCACCTATTTTTCCTTCTCTCGATCAGACACTTAGAAAAAAAACGGAAAAAAAAAAAAAAAAAATTTGGATTTTTTCTAAGTACAAAATCGAGAGAGGCTAAAAATCACCTCTTTTTCCTTCTCTCGATCAGACACTTAGAAAAAAAACGGAAAAAAAAAAAAAAAAAATTTGGATTTTTTCTAAGTACAAAATCGAGAGAGGCTAAAAATCACCTCTTTTTCCTTTTCTCGATCAGACACTTAGAAAAAAAACGGAAAAAAAAAAAAAAAAAATTTGGATTTTTTCTAAGTACAAAATCGAGAGTGGCTAAAAATCACCTCTTTTTCCTTCTCTCGATCAGACACTTAGAAAAAAAACGGAAAAAAAAAAAAAAAAAATTTGGATTTTTTCTAAGTACAAAATGGAGAGAGGCTAAAAATCACCTCTTTTTCCTTCTCTCGATCAGACACTTAGAAAAAAAACGGAAAAAAAAAAAAAAAAAATTTGGATTTTTTCTAAGTACAAAATCGAGAGAGGCTAAAAATCACCTCTTTTTCCTTTTCTCGATCAGACACTTAGAAAAAAAACGGAAAAAAAAAAAAAAAAAATTTGGATTTTTTCTAAGTACAAAATCGAGAGTGGCTAAAAATCACCTCTTTTTCCTTCTCTCGATCAGACACTTAGAAAAAAAACGGAAAAAAAAAAAAAAAAAAATTTGGATTTTTTCTAAGTACAAAATCGAGAGAGGCTAAAAATCACCTCTTTTTCCTTTTCTCGATCAGACACTTAGAAAAAAAACGGAAAAAAAAAAAAAAAAAATTGGATTTTTTCTAAGTACAAAATCGAGAGAGGCTAAAAATCACCTCTTTTTCCTTCTCTCGATCAGACACTTAGAAAAAAAACGGAAAAAAAAAAAAAAAAAATTTGGATTTTTTCTAAGTACAAAATCGAGAGTGGCTAAAAATCACCTCTTTTTCCTTCTCTCGATCAGACACTTAGAAAAAAAACGGAAAAAAAAAAAAAAAATTTGGATTTTTTCTAAGTACAAAATCGAGAGTGGCTAAAAATCACCTCTTTTTCCTTCTCTCGATCAGACACTTAGAAAAAAAACGGAAAAAAAAAAAAATAAAATTTGGATTTTTTCTAAGTACAAAATCGAGAGTGGCTAAAAATCACCTCTTTTTCCTTCTCTCGATCAGACACTTGGAAAAAAAAATGAAAAAAAAATAAATAAATTGGATTTTTTCTAAGTACAAAATCGAGAGAGGCTAAAAATCACCTCTTTTTCCTTCTCTCGATCAGACACTAAGAAAAAAAACGGAAAAAAAAAAAAAAAAAATTTGGATTTTTTTCTAAGTACAAAATCGAGAGTGGCTAAAAATCACCTCTTTTTCCTTCTCTCGATCAGACACTTAGAAAAAAAACGGAAAAAAAAAAAAAAAATTTGGATTTTTTCTAAGTACAAAATCGAGAGTGGCTAAAAATCACCTCTTTTTCCTTCTCTCGATCAGACACATAGAAAAAAAAATGAAAAAAAAAAAAAAAAAATTGGATTTTTTCTAAGTACAAAATCGAGAGAGGCTAAAAATCACCTCTTTTTCCTTCTCTCGATCAGACACTTAGAAAAAAAACGGAAAAAAAAAAATTTGGATTTTTTCTAAGTACAAAATCGAGAGTGGCTAAAAATCACCTCTTTTTCCTTCTCTCGATCAGACACTTAGAAAAAAAACGGAAAAAAAAAAAAAAAAATTTGGATTTTTTCTTAGTACAAAATCGAGAGAGGCTAAAAATCACCTCTTTTTCCTTCTCTCGATCAGACACTTAGAAAAAAAACGGAAAAAAAAAAAAAAAAAATTTGGATTTTTTCTAAGTACAAAATCGAGAGTGGCTAAAAATCACCTCTTTTTCCTTCTCTCGATCAGACACTTAGAAAAAAAACGGGAAAAAAAAAAAAAAAAATTTGGATTTTTTCTAAGTACAAAATCGAGAGTGGCTAAAAATCACCTCTTTTTCCTTCTCTCGATCAGACACTTAAAAAAAAAATGAAAAAAAAAAAAAAAAAATTGGATTTTTTCTAAGTACAAAATCGAGAGTGGCTAAAAATCACCTCTTTTTCCTTCTCTCGATCAGACACTTAGAAAAAAAACAGAAAAAAAAAAAAGAAAAATTTGGATTTTTTCTAAGTACAAAATCGAGAGTGGCTAAAAATCACCTCTTTTTCCTTCTCTCGATCAGACACTTAGAAAAAAAACGGAAAAAAAAAAAAATAAAATTTGGATTTTTTCTAAGTACAAAATCGAGAGTGGCTAAAAATCACCTCTTTTTCCTTCTCTCGATCAGACACTTAGAAAAAAAAATGAAAAAAAAATAAATAAATTGGATTTTTTCTAAGTACAAAATCGAGAGAGGCTAAAAATCACCTCTTTTTCCTTCTCTCGATCAGACACTAAGAAAAAAAACGGAAAAAAAAAAAAAAAAAATTTGGATTTTTTTCTAAGTACAAAATCGAGAGTGGCTAAAAATCACCTCTTTTTCCTTCTCTCGATCAGACACTTAGAAAAAAAACGGAAAAAAAAAAAAAAAAATTTGGATTTTTTCTAAGTACAAAATCGAGAGTGGCTAAAAATCACCTCTTTTTCCTTCTCTCGATCAGACACTTAGAAAAAAAAATGAAAAAAAAAAAAAAAAATTGGATTTTTTCTAAGTACAAAATCGAGAGAGGCTAAAAATCACCTCTTTTTCCTTCTCTCGATCAGACACTTAGAAAAAAAACGGAAAAAAAAAATTTGGATTTTTTCTAAGTACAAAATCGAGAGTGGCTAAAAATCACCTCTTTTTCCTTCTCTCGATCAGACACTAAGAAAAAAAACGGAAAAAAAAAAAAAAAAATTTGGATTTTTTCTTAGTACAAAATCGAGAGAGGCTAAAAATCACCTCTTTTTCCTTCTCTCGATCAGACACTTAGAAAAAAAACGGAAAAAAAAAAAAAAAAAATTTGGATTTTTTCTAAGTACAAAATCGAGAGTGGCTAAAAATCACCTCTTTTTCCTTCTCTCGATCAGACACTTAGAAAAAAAACGGGAAAAAAAAAAAAAAAAATTTGGATTTTTTCTAAGTACAAAATCGAGAGTGGCTAAAAATCACCTCTTTTTCCTTCTCTCGATCAGACACTTAAAAAAAAAATGAAAAAAAAAAAAAAAAATTTGGATTTTTTCTAAGTACAAAATCGAGAGAGGCTAAAAATCACCTCTTTTTCCTTTTCTCGATCAGACACTTAGAAAAAAAACGGAAAAAAAAAAAAAAAAAATTTGGATTTTTTCTAAGTACAAAATCGAGAGTGGCTAAAAATCACCTCTTTTTCCTTCTCTCGATCAGACACTTAGAAAAAAAACGGAAAAAAAAAAAAAAAAAATTTGGATTTTTTCTAAGTACAAAATGGAGAGAGGCTAAAAATCACCTCTTTTTCCTTCTCTCGATCAGACACTTAGAAAAAAAACGGAAAAAAAAAAAAAAAAAATTTGGATTTTTTCTAAGTACAAAATCGAGAGAGGCTAAAAATCACCTCTTTTTCCTTTTCTCGATCAGACACTTAGAAAAAAAACGGAAAAAAAAAAAAAAAAAATTTGGATTTTTTCTAAGTACAAAATCGAGAGTGGCTAAAAATCACCTCTTTTTCCTTCTCTCGATCAGACACTTAGAAAAAAAACGGAAAAAAAAAAAAAAAAAATTGGATTTTTTCTAAGTACAAAATCGAGAGAGGCTAAAAATCACCTCTTTTTCCTTCTCTCGATCAGACACTTAGAAAAAAAAACGGAAAAAAAAAAAAAAAAAATTTGGATTTTTTCTAAGTACAAAATCGAGAGTGGCTAAAAATCACCTCTTTTTCCTTCTCTCGATCAGACACTTAGAAAAAAAACGGAAAAAAAAAAAAAAAAATTTGGATTTTTTCTAAGTACAAAATCGAGAGTGGCTAAAAATCACCTCTTTTTCCTTCTCTCGATCAGACACTTAGAAAAAAAACGGAAAAAAAAAAAAATAAAATTTGGATTTTTTCTAAGTACAAAATCGAGAGTGGCTAAAAATCACCTCTTTTTCCTTCTCTCGATCAGACACTTAGAAAAAAAAATGAAAAAAAAAAAAAAAATTTGGATTTTTTCTAAGTACAAAATCGAGAGTGGCTAAAAATCACCTCTTTTTCCTTCTCTCGATCAGACACTTAGAAAAAAAACGGGGAAAAAAAAAAAAAAAAATTTGGATTTTTTCTAAGTACAAAATCGAGAGTGGCTAAAAATCACCTCTTTTTCCTTCTCTCGATCAGACACTTAGAAAAAAAACGGAAAAAAAAAAAAAAAAAAATTGGATTTTTTCTAAGTACAAAATCGAGAGAGGCTAAAAATCACCTCTTTTTCCTTCTCTCGATCAGACACTTAGAAAAAAAACGGAAAAAAAAAAAAAAAAATTTGGATTTTTTCTAAGTACAAAATCGAGAGTGGCTAAAAATCACCTCTTTTTCCTTCTCTCGATCAGACACTTAGAAAAAAAACGGAAAAAAAAAAAAAAAAAATTTGGATTTTTTCTAAGTACAAAATCGAGAGTGGCTAAAAATCACCTCTTTTTCCTTCTCTCGATCAGACACTTAGAAAAAAAACGGAAAAAAAAAAAAAAAAAATTTGGATTTTTTCTAAGTACAAAATCGAGAGTGGCTAAAAATCACCTCTTTTTCCTTCTCTCGATCAGAAACTTAGAAAAAAAAATGAAAAAAAAAAAAAAAAAATTGGATTTTTTCTAAGTACAAAATCGAGAGAGGCTAAAAATCACCTCTTTTTCCTTCTCTCGATCAGACACTTAGAAAAAAAACGGAAAAAAAAAAAAAAAAAAATTGGATTTTTTCTAAGTACAAAATCGAGAGTGGCTAAAAATCACCTCTTTTTCCTTCTCTCGATCAGACACTTAGAAAAAAAACGGAAAAAAAAAAAAAAAAAATTTGGATTTTTTCTAAGTACAAAATCGAGAGTGGCTAAAAATCACCTCTTTTTCCTTCTCTCGATCAGACACTTAGAAAAAAAAATGAAAAAAAAAAAAAAAAATTGGATTTTTTCTAAGTACAAAATCGAGAGAGGCTAAAAATCACCTCTTTTTCCTTCTCTCGATCAGACACTTAGAAAAAAAACGGAAAAAAAAAATTTTGGATTTTTTCTAAGTACAAAATCGAGAGTGGCTAAAAATCACCTCTTTTTCCTTCTCTCGATCAGACACTTAGAAAAAAAACGGAAAAAAAAAAAAAAAAAATTTGGATTTTTTCTAAGTACAAAATCGAGAGAGGCTAAAAATCACCTCTTTTTCCTTCTCTCGATCAGACACTTAGAAAAAAAACGGAAAAAAAAAAAAAAAATTTGGATTTTTTCTAAGTACAAAATCGAGAGTGGCTAAAAATCACCTCTTTTTCCTTCTCTCGATCAGACACTTAGAAAAAAAACGGAAAAAAAAAAAAAAAAAATGTGGATTTTTTCTAAGTACAAAATCGAGAGTGGCTAAAAATCACCTCTTTTTCCTTCTCTCGATCAGACACTTAGAAAAAAAAATGAAAAAAAAAAAAAAAAAATTGGATTTTTTCTAAGTACAAAATCGAGAGTGGCTAAAAATCACCTCTTTTTCCTTCTCTCGATCACACACTTAGAAAAAAAACAGAAAAAAAAAAAAAAAAAATTTGGATTTTTTCTAAGTACAAAATCGAGAGTGGCTAAAAATCACCTATTTTTCCTTCTCTCGATCAGACACTTAGAAAAAAAACGGAAAAAAAAAAAAAAAAAATTTGGATTTTTTCTAAGTACAAAATCGAGAGAGGCTAAAAATCACCTCTTTTTCCTTCTCTCGATCAGACACTTAGAAAAAAAACGGAAAAAAAAAAAAAAAAAAATTTGGATTTTTTCTAAGTACAAAATCGAGAGAGGCTAAAAATCACCTCTTTTTCCTTTTCTCGATCAGACACTTAGAAAAAAAACGGAAAAAAAAAAAAAAAAATTTGGATTTTTTCTAAGTACAAAATCGAGAGTGGCTAAAAATCACCTCTTTTTCCTTCTCTCGATCAGACACTTAGAAAAAAAACGGAAAAAAAAAAAAAAAAAATTTGGATTTTTTCTAAGTACAAAATGGAGAGAGGCTAAAAATCACCTCTTTTTCCTTCTCTCGATCAGACACTTAGAAAAAAAACGGAAAAAAAAAAAAAAAAAATTTGGATTTTTTCTAAGTACAAAATCGAGAGAGGCTAAAAATCACCTCTTTTTCCTTTTCTCGATCAGACACTTAGAAAAAAAACGGAAAAAAAAAAAAAAAAAATTTGGATTTTTTCTAAGTACAAAATCGAGAGTGGCTAAAAATCACCTCTTTTTCCTTCTCTCGATCAGACACTTAGAAAAAAAACGGAAAAAAAAAAAAAAAAAATTTGGATTTTTTCTAAGTACAAAATCGAGAGAGGCTAAAAATCACCTCTTTTTCCTTTTCTCGATCAGACACTTAGAAAAAAAACGGAAAAAAAAAAAAAAAAAATTGGATTTTTTCTAAGTACAAAATCGAGAGAGGCTAAAAATCACCTCTTTTTCCTTCTCTCGATCAGACACTTAGAAAAAAAACGGAAAAAAAAAAAAAAAAAATTTGGATTTTTTCTAAGTACAAAATCGAGAGTGGCTAAAAATCACCTCTTTTTCCTTCTCTCGATCAGACACTTAGAAAAAAAACGGAAAAAAAAAAAAAAAAATTTGGATTTTTTCTAAGTACAAAATCGAGAGTGGCTAAAAATCACCTCTTTTTCCTTCTCTCGATCAGACACTTAGAAAAAAAACGGAAAAAAAAAAAAATAAAATTTGGATTTTTTCTAAGTACAAAATCGAGAGTGGCTAAAAATCACCTCTTTTTCCTTCTCTCGATCAGACACTTGGAAAAAAAAATGAAAAAAAAATAAATAAATTGGATTTTTTCTAAGTACAAAATCGAGAGAGGCTAAAAATCACCTCTTTTTCCTTCTCTCGATCAGACACTAAGAAAAAAAACGGAAAAAAAAAAAAAAAAATTTGGATTTTTTTCTAAGTACAAAATCGAGAGTGGCTAAAAATCACCTCTTTTTCCTTCTCTCGATCAGACACTTAGAAAAAAAACGGAAAAAAAAAAAAAAAATTTGGATTTTTTCTAAGTACAAAATCGAGAGTGGCTAAAAATCACCTCTTTTTCCTTCTCTCGATCAGACACTTAGAAAAAAAAATGAAAAAAAAAAAAAAAAAATTGGATTTTTTCTAAGTACAAAATCGAGAGAGGCTAAAAATCACCTCTTTTTCCTTCTCTCGATCAGACACTTAGAAAAAAAACGGAAAAAAAAAATTTGGATTTTTTCTAAGTACAAAATCGAGAGTGGCTAAAAATCACCTCTTTTTCCTTCTCTCGATCAGACACTTAGAAAAAAAACGGAAAAAAAAAAAAAAAAATTTGGATTTTTTCTTAGTACAAAATCGAGAGAGGCTAAAAATCACCTCTTTTTCCTTCTCTCGATCAGACACTTAGAAAAAAAACGGAAAAAAAAAAAAAAAAATTTGGATTTTTTCTAAGTACAAAATCGAGAGAGGCTAAAAATCACCTCTTTTTCCTTCTCTCGATCAGACACTTAGAAAAAAAACGGAAAAAAAAAAAAAAAAAAATTTGGATTTTTTCTAAGTACAAAATCGAGAGAGGCTAAAAATCACCTCTTTTTCCTTTTCTCGATCAGACACTTAGAAAAAAAACGGAAAAAAAAAAAAAAAAAATTTGGATTTTTTCTAAGTACAAAATCGAGAGTGGCTAAAAATCACCTCTTTTTCCTTCTCTCGATCAGACACTTAGAAAAAAAACGGAAAAAAAAAAAAAAAAAATTTGGATTTTTTCTAAGTACAAAATGGAGAGAGGCTAAAAATCACCTCTTTTTCCTTCTCTCGATCAGACACTTAGAAAAAAAACGGAAAAAAAAAAAAAAAAAATTTGGATTTTTTCTAAGTACAAAATCGAGAGAGGCTAAAAATCACCTCTTTTTCCTTTTCTCGATCAGACACTTAGAAAAAAAACGGAAAAAAAAAAAAAAAAAATTTGGATTTTTTCTAAGTACAAAATCGAGAGTGGCTAAAAATCACCTCTTTTTCCTTCTCTCGATCAGACACTTAGAAAAAAAACGGAAAAAAAAAAAAAAAAAAATTTGGATTTTTTCTAAGTACAAAATCGAGAGAGGCTAAAAATCACCTCTTTTTCCTTTTCTCGATCAGACACTTAGAAAAAAAACGGAAAAAAAAAAAAAAAAAAATTGGATTTTTTCTAAGTACAAAATCGAGAGAGGCTAAAAATCACCTCTTTTTCCTTCTCTCGATCAGACACTTAGAAAAAAAACGGAAAAAAAAAAAAAAAAAATTTGGATTTTTTCTAAGTACAAAATCGAGAGTGGCTAAAAATCACCTCTTTTTCCTTCTCTCGATCAGACACTTAGAAAAAAAACGGAAAAAAAAAAAAAAAAATTTGGATTTTTTCTAAGTACAAAATCGAGAGTGGCTAAAAATCACCTCTTTTTCCTTCTCTCGATCAGACACTTAGAAAAAAAACGGAAAAAAAAAAAAATAAAATTTGGATTTTTTCTAAGTACAAAATCGAGAGTGGCTAAAAATCACCTCTTTTTCCTTCTCTCGATCAGACACTTGGAAAAAAAAATGAAAAAAAAATAAATAAATTGGATTTTTTCTAAGTACAAAATCGAGAGAGGCTAAAAATCACCTCTTTTTCCTTCTCTCGATCAGACACTAAGAAAAAAAACGGGAAAAAAAAAAAAAAAAATTTGGATTTTTTTCTAAGTACAAAATCGAGAGTGGCTAAAAATCACCTCTTTTTCCTTCTCTCGATCAGACACTTAGAAAAAAAACGGAAAAAAAAAAAAAAAAATTTGGATTTTTTCTAAGTACAAAATCGAGAGTGGCTAAAAATCACCTCTTTTTCCTTCTCTCGATCAGACACTTAGAAAAAAAAATGAAAAAAAAAAAAAAAAAATTGGATTTTTTCTAAGTACAAAATCGAGAGAGGCTAAAAATCACCTCTTTTTCCTTCTCTCGATCAGACACTTAGAAAAAAAACGGAAAAAAAAAATTTGGATTTTTTCTAAGTACAAAATCGAGAGTGGCTAAAAATCACCTCTTTTTCCTTCTCTCGATCAGACACTTAGAAAAAAAACGGAAAAAAAAAAAAAAAAATTTGGATTTTTTCTTAGTACAAAATCGAGAGAGGCTAAAAATCACCTCTTTTTCCTTCTCTCGATCAGACACTTAGAAAAAAAACGGAAAAAAAAAAAAAAAAAATTTGGATTTTTTCTAAGTACAAAATCGAGAGTGGCTAAAAATCACCTCTTTTTCCTTCTCTCGATCAGACACTTAGAAAAAAAACGGGAAAAAAAAAAAAAAAAATTTGGATTTTTTCTAAGTACAAAATCGAGAGTGGCTAAAAATCACCTCTTTTTCCTTCTCTCGATCAGACACTTAAAAAAAAAATGAAAAAAAAAAAAAAAAATTGGATTTTTTCTAAGTACAAAATCGAGAGTGGCTAAAAATCACCTCTTTTTCCTTCTCTCGATCAGACACTTAGAAAAAAAACAGAAAAAAAAAAAAGAAAAATTTGGATTTTTTCTAAGTACAAAATCGAGAGTGGCTAAAAATCACCTCTTTTTCCTTCTCTCGATCAGACACTTAGAAAAAAAACGGAAAAAAAAAAAAATAAAATTTGGATTTTTTCTAAGTACAAAATCGAGAGTGGCTAAAAATCACCTCTTTTTCCTTCTCTCGATCAGACACTTAGAAAAAAAAATGAAAAAAAAATAAATAAATTGGATTTTTTCTAAGTACAAAATCGAGAGAGGCTAAAAATCACCTCTTTTTCCTTCTCTCGATCAGACACTAAGAAAAAAAACGGAAAAAAAAAAAAAAAAAATTTGGATTTTTTTCTAAGTACAAAATCGAGAGTGGCTAAAAATCACCTCTTTTTCCTTCTCTCGATCAGACACTTAGAAAAAAAACGGAAAAAAAAAAAAAAAAATTTGGATTTTTTCTAAGTACAAAATCGAGAGTGGCTAAAAATCACCTCTTTTTCCTTCTCTCGATCAGACACTTAGAAAAAAAAATGAAAAAAAAAAAAAAAAAATTGGATTTTTTCTAAGTACAAAATCGAGAGAGGCTAAAAATCACCTCTTTTTCCTTCTCTCGATCAGACACTTAGAAAAAAAACGGAAAAAAAAAATTTGGATTTTTTCTAAGTACAAAATCGAGAGTGGCTAAAAATCACCTCTTTTTCCTTCTCTCGATCAGACACTTAGAAAAAAAACGGAAAAAAAAAAAAAAAAATTGGATTTTTTCTTAGTACAAAATCGAGAGAGGCTAAAAATCACCTCTTTTTCCTTCTCTCGATCAGACACTTAGAAAAAAAACGGAAAAAAAAAAAAAAAAAATTTGGATTTTTTCTAAGTACAAAATCGAGAGTGGCTAAAAATCACCTCTTTTTCCTTCTCTCGATCAGACACTTAGAAAAAAAACGGGAAAAAAAAAAAAAAAAAATTTGGATTTTTTCTAAGTACAAAATCGAGAGTGGCTAAAAATCACCTCTTTTTCCTTCTCTCGATCAGACACTTAAAAAAAAAATGAAAAAAAAAAAAAAAAATTTGGATTTTTTCTAAGTACAAAATCGAGAGAGGCTAAAAATCACCTCTTTTTCCTTTTCTCGATCAGACACTTAGAAAAAAAACGGAAAAAAAAAAAAAAAAAATTTGGATTTTTTCTAAGTACAAAATCGAGAGTGGCTAAAAATCACCTCTTTTTCCTTCTCTCGATCAGACACTTAGAAAAAAAACGGAAAAAAAAAAAAAAAAAATTTGGATTTTTTCTAAGTACAAAATGGAGAGAGGCTAAAAATCACCTCTTTTTCCTTCTCTCGATCAGACACTTAGAAAAAAAACGGAAAAAAAAAAAAAAAAAATTTGGATTTTTTCTAAGTACAAAATCGAGAGAGGCTAAAAATCACCTCTTTTTCCTTTTCTCGATCAGACACTTAGAAAAAAAACGGAAAAAAAAAAAAAAAAAATTGGGATTTTTTCTAAGTACAAAATCGAGAGTGGCTAAAAATCACCTCTTTTTCCTTCTCTCGATCAGACACTTAGAAAAAAAACGGAAAAAAAAAAAAAAAAAATTGGATTTTTTCTAAGTACAAAATCGAGAGAGGCTAAAAATCACCTCTTTTTCCTTCTCTCGATCAGACACTTAGAAAAAAAACGGAAAAAAAAAAAAAAAAAATTTGGATTTTTTCTAAGTACAAAATCGAGAGTGGCTAAAAATCACCTCTTTTTCCTTCTCTCGATCAGACACTTAGAAAAAAAACGGAAAAAAAAAAAAAAAAATTTGGATTTTTTCTAAGTACAAAATCGAGAGTGGCTAAAAATCACCTCTTTTTCCTTCTCTCGATCAGACACTTAGAAAAAAAACGGAAAAAAAAAAAAATAAAATTTGGATTTTTTCTAAGTACAAAATCGAGAGTGGCTAAAAATCACCTCTTTTTCCTTCTCTCGATCAGACACTTAGAAAAAAAAATGAAAAAAAAATAAATAAATTGGATTTTTTCTAAGTACAAAATCGAGAGAGGCTAAAAATCACCTCTTTTTCCTTCTCTCGATCAGACACTAAGAAAAAAAACGGAAAAAAAAAAAAAAAAAATTTGGATTTTTTTCTAAGTACAAAATCGAGAGTGGCTAAAAATCACCTCTTTTTCCTTCTCTCGATCAGACACTTAGAAAAAAAACGGAAAAAAAAAAAAAAAATTTGGATTTTTTCTAAGTACAAAATCGAGAGTGGCTAAAAATCACCTCTTTTTCCTTCTCTCGATCAGACACTTAGAAAAAAAAATGAAAAAAAAAAAAAAAAATTGGATTTTTTCTAAGTACAAAATCGAGAGAGGCTAAAAATCACCTCTTTTTCCTTCTCTCGATCAGACACTTAGAAAAAAAACGGAAAAAAAAAAAAAAAAATTTGGATTTT
This sequence comes from Entelurus aequoreus, assembly GCF_033978785.1. NCBI lineage: Eukaryota > Metazoa > Chordata > Actinopteri > Syngnathiformes > Syngnathidae > Entelurus > Entelurus aequoreus. The sequence continues at coordinate 13,262 of NW_026908145.1, read as the reverse complement.
TTCTAAGTACAAAATCGAGAGTGGCTAAAAATCACCTCTTTTTCCTTCTCTCGATCAGACACTTAGAAAAAAAACGGAAAAAAAATAAAATAAAATTTGGATTTTTTCTAAGTACAAAATCGAGAGTGGCTAAAAATCACCTCTTTTTCCTTCTCTCGATCAGACACTTAGAAAAAAAAATGAAAAAAAAATAAATAAATTGGATTTTTTCTAAGTACAAAATCGAGAGAGGCTAAAAATCACCTCTTTTTCCTTCTCTCGATCAGACACTAAGAAAAAAAACGGAAAAAAAAAAAAAAAAAATTTGGATTTTTTTCTAAGTACAAAATCGAGAGTGGCTAAAAATCACCTCTTTTTCCTTCTCTCGATCAGACACTTAGAAAAAAAACGGAAAAAAAAAAAAAAAATTTGGATTTTTTCTAAGTACAAAATCGAGAGTGGCTAAAAATCACCTCTTTTTCCTTCTCTCGATCAGACACTTAGAAAAAAAACGGAAAAAAAAAAAAAAAAATTTGGATTTTTTCTAAGTACAAAATCGAGAGAGGCTAAAAATCACCTCTTTTTCCTTCTCTCGATCAGACACTTAGAAAAAAAACGGAAAAAAAAAAAAAAAAATTTGGATTTTTTCTAAGTACAAAATCGAGAGTGGCTAAAAATCACCTCTTTTTCCTTCTCTCGATCAGACACTTAGAAAAAAAACGGAAAAAAAAAAAAAAAAAATGTGGATTTTTTCTGAGTACAAAATCGAGAGTGGCTAAAAATCACCTCTTTTTCCTTCTCTCGATCAGACACTTAGAAAAAAAAATGAAAAAAAAAAAAAAAAAATTGGATTTTTTCTAATAACAAAATCGAGAGTGGCTAAAAATCACCTCTTTTTCCTTCTCTCGATCACACACTTAGAAAAAAAACAGAAAAAAAAAAAAAAAAATTTGGATTTTTTCTAAGTACAAAATCGAGAGTGGCTAAAAATCACCTATTTTTCCTTCTCTCGATCAGACACTTAGAAAAAAAACGGAAAAAAAAAAAAAAAAAATTTGGATTTTTTCTAAGTACAAAATCGAGAGAGGCTAAAAATCACCTCTTTTTCCTTCTCTCGATCAGACACTTAGAAAAAAAACGGAAAAAAAAAAAAAAAAAATTTGGATTTTTTCTAAGTACAAAATCGAGAGAGGCTAAAAATCACCTCTTTTTCCTTTTCTCGATCAGACACTTAGAAAAAAAACGGAAAAAAAAAAAAAAAAAATTTGGATTTTTTCTAAGTACAAAATCGAGAGTGGCTAAAAATCACCTCTTTTTCCTTCTCTCGATCAGACACTTAGAAAAAAAACGGAAAAAAAAAAAAAAAAAATTTGGATTTTTTCTAAGTACAAAATGGAGAGAGGCTAAAAATCACCTCTTTTTCCTTCTCTCGATCAGACACTTAGAAAAAAAACGGAAAAAAAAAAAAAAAAAATTTGGATTTTTTCTAAGTACAAAATCGAGAGAGGCTAAAAATCACCTCTTTTTCCTTTTCTCGATCAGACACTTAGAAAAAAAACGGAAAAAAAAAAAAAAAAAATTTGGATTTTTTCTAAGTACAAAATCGAGAGTGGCTAAAAATCACCTCTTTTTCCTTCTCTCGATCAGACACTTAGAAAAAAAACGGAAAAAAAAAAAAAAAAAATTTGGATTTTTTCTAAGTACAAAATCGAGAGTGGCTAAAAATCACCTCTTTTTCCTTCTCTCGATCAGACACTTAGAAAAAAAACGGAAAAAAAAAAAAAAAAATTTGGATTTTTTCTAAGTACAAAATCGAGAGTGGCTAAAAATCACCTCTTTTTCCTTCTCTCGATCAGACACTTAGAAAAAAAACGGAAAAAAAAAAAAATAAAATTTGGATTTTTTCTAAGTACAAAATCGAGAGTGTCTAAAAATCACCTCTTTTTCCTTCTCTCGATCAGACACTTAGAAAAAAAAATGAAAAAAAAATAAATAAATTGGATTTTTTCTAAGTACAAAATCGAGAGAGGCTAAAAATCACCTCTTTTTCCTTCTCTCGATCAGACACTAAGAAAAAAAACGGAAAAAAAAAAAAAAAAATTTGGATTTTTTTCTAAGTACAAAATCGAGAGAGGCTAAAAATCACCTCTTTTTCCTTTTCTCGATCAGACACTTAGAAAAAAAACGGAAAAAAAAAAAAAAAAAATTGGATTTTTTTCTAAGTACAAAATCGAGAGTGGCTAAAAATCACCTCTTTTTCCTTCTCTCGATCAGACACTAAGAAAAAAAACGGAAAAAAAAAAAAAAAAAATTTGGATTTTTTTCTAAGTACAAAATCGAGAGTGGCTAAAAATCACCTCTTTTTCCTTCTCTCGATCAGACACTTAGAAAAAAAACGGAAAAAAAAAAAAATAAAATTTGGATTTTTTCTAAGTACAAAATCGAGAGTGGCTAAAAATCACCTCTTTTTCCTTCTCTCGATCAGACACTTAGAAAAAAAAATGAAAAAAAAATAAATAAATTGGATTTTTTCTAAGTACAAAATCGAGAGAGGCTAAAAATCACCTCTTTTTCCTTCTCTCGATCAGACACTAAGAAAAAAAACGGAAAAAAAAAAAAAAAAAATTTGGATTTTTTTCTAAGTACAAAATCGAGAGTGGCTAAAAATCACCTCTTTTTCCTTCTCTCGATCAGACACTTAGAAAAAAAACGGAAAAAAAAAAAAAAAATTTGGATTTTTTCTAAGTACAAAATCGAGAGTGGCTAAAAATCACCTCTTTTTCCTTCTCTCGATCAGACACTTAGAAAAAAAAATGAAAAAAAAAATAAATAAATTGGATTTTTTCTAAGTACAAAATCGAGAGAGGCTAAAAATCACCTCTTTTTCCTTCTCTCGATCAGACACTAAGAAAAAAAACGGAAAAAAAAAAAAAAAAATTTGGATTTTTTTCTAAGTACAAAATCGAGAGTGGCTAAAAATCACCTCTTTTTCCTTCTCTCGATCAGACACTTAGAAAAAAAACGGAAAAAAAAAAAAAAAATTTGGATTTTTTCTAAGTACAAAATCGAGAGTGGCTAAAAATCACCTCTTTTTCCTTCTCTCGATCAGACACTTAGAAAAAAAACGGAAAAAAAAAAAAAAAAAATTTGGATTTTTTCTAAGTACAAAATCGAGAGAGGCTAAAAATCACCTCTTTTTCCTTCTCTCGATCAGACACTTAGAAAAAAAACGGAAAAAAAAAAAAAAAAATTTGGATTTTTTCTAAGTACAAAATCGAGAGTGGCTAAAAATCACCTCTTTTTCCTTCTCTCGATCAGACACTTAGAAAAAAAACGGAAAAAAAAAAAAAAAAAATGTGGATTTTTTCTGAGTACAAAATCGAGAGTGGCTAAAAATCACCTCTTTTTCCTTCTCTCGATCAGACACTTAGAAAAAAAAATGAAAAAAAAAAAAAAAAATTGGATTTTTTCTAATAACAAAATCGAGAGTGGCTAAAAATCACCTCTTTTTCCTTCTCTCGATCACACACTTAGAAAAAAAACAGAAAAAAAAAAAAAAAAATTTGGATTTTTTCTAAGTACAAAATCGAGAGTGGCTAAAAATCACCTATTTTTCCTTCTCTCGATCAGACACTTAGAAAAAAAACGGAAAAAAAAAAAAAAAAAATTTGGATTTTTTCTAAGTACAAAATCGAGAGAGGCTAAAAATCACCTCTTTTTCCTTCTCTCGATCAGACACTTAGAAAAAAAACGGAAAAAAAAAAAAAAAAAATTTGGATTTTTTCTAAGTACAAAATCGAGAGAGGCTAAAAATCACCTCTTTTTCCTTTTCTCGATCAGACACTTAGAAAAAAAACGGAAAAAAAAAAAAAAAAAATTTGGATTTTTTCTAAGTACAAAATCGAGAGTGGCTAAAAATCACCTCTTTTTCCTTCTCTCGATCAGACACTTAGAAAAAAAACGGAAAAAAAAAAAAAAAAAATTTGGATTTTTTCTAAGTACAAAATGGAGAGAGGCTAAAAATCACCTCTTTTTCCTTCTCTCGATCAGACACTTAGAAAAAAAACGGAAAAAAAAAAAAAAAAAATTTGGATTTTTTCTAAGTACAAAATCGAGAGAGGCTAAAAATCACCTCTTTTTCCTTTTCTCGATCAGACACTTAGAAAAAAAACGGAAAAAAAAAAAAAAAAATTTGGATTTTTTCTAAGTACAAAATCGAGAGTGGCTAAAAATCACCTCTTTTTCCTTCTCTCGATCAGACACTTAGAAAAAAAACGGAAAAAAAAAAAAAAAAAATTTGGATTTTTTCTAAGTACAAAATCGAGAGTGGCTAAAAATCACCTCTTTTTCCTTCTCTCGATCAGACACTTAGAAAAAAAACGGAAAAAAAAAAAAAAAAATTTGGATTTTTTCTAAGTACAAAATCGAGAGTGGCTAAAAATCACCTCTTTTTCCTTCTCTCGATCAGACACTTAGAAAAAAAACGGAAAAAAAAAAAAATAAAATTTGGATTTTTTCTAAGTACAAAATCGAGAGTGTCTAAAAATCACCTCTTTTTCCTTCTCTCGATCAGACACTTAGAAAAAAAAATGAAAAAAAAATAAATAAATTGGATTTTTTCTAAGTACAAAATCGAGAGAGGCTAAAAATCACCTCTTTTTCCTTCTCTCGATCAGACACTAAGAAAAAAAACGGAAAAAAAAAAAAAAAAAATTTGGATTTTTTTCTAAGTACAAAATCGAGAGAGGCTAAAAATCACCTCTTTTTCCTTTTCTCGATCAGACACTTAGAAAAAAAACGGAAAAAAAAAAAAAAAAAATTGGATTTTTTTTAAGTACAAAATCGAGAGAGGCTAAAAATCACCTCTATTTCCTTCTCTCGATCAGACACTTAGAAAAAAAACGGAAAAAAAAAAAAAAAAAATTTGGATTTTTTCTAAGTACAAAATCGAGAGTGGCTAAAAATCACCTCTTTTTCCTTCTCTCGATCAGACACTTAGAAAAAAAACGGAAAAAAAAAAAAAAAAATTTGGATTTTTTCTAAGTACAAAATCGAGAGTGGCTAAAAATCACCTCTTTTTCCTTCTCTCGATCAGACACTTAGAAAAAAAACGGAAAAAAAAAAAAATAAAATTTGGATTTTTTCTAAGTACAAAATCGAGAGTGGCTAAAAATCACCTCTTTTTCCTTCTCTCGATCAGACACTTAGAAAAAAAAATGAAAAAAAAATAAATAAATTGGATTTTTTCTAAGTACAAAATCGAGAGAGGCTAAAAATCACCTCTTTTTCCTTCTCTCGATCAGACACTAAGAAAAAAAACGGAAAAAAAAAAAAAAAAAATTTGGATTTTTTTCTAAGTACAAAATCGAGAGTGGCTAAAAATCACCTCTTTTTCCTTCTCTCGATCAGACACTTAGAAAAAAAACGGAAAAAAAAAAAAAAAATTTGGATTTTTTCTAAGTACAAAATCGAGAGTGGCTAAAAATCACCTCTTTTTCCTTCTCTCGATCAGACACTTAGAAAAAAAAATGAAAAAAAAAAAAAAAAAATTGGATTTTTTCTAAGTACAAAATCGAGAGAGGCTAAAAATCACCTCTTTTTCCTTCTCTCGATCAGACACTTAGAAAAAAAACGGAAAAAAAAAATTTGGATTTTTTCTAAGTACAAAATCGAGAGTGGCTAAAAATCACCTCTTTTTCCTTCTCTCGATCAGACACTTAGAAAAAAAACGGAAAAAAAAAAAAAAAAATTTGGATTTTTTCTTAGTACAAAATCGAGAGAGGCTAAAAATCACCTCTTTTTCCTTCTCTCGATCAGACACTTAGAAAAAAAACGGAAAAAAAAAAAAAAAAAATTTGGATTTTTTCTAAGTACAAAATCGAGAGTGGCTAAAAATCACCTCTTTTTCCTTCTCTCGATCAGACACTTAGAAAAAAAACGGGAAAAAAAAAAAAAAAAATTTGGATTTTTTCTAAGTACAAAATCGAGAGTGGCTAAAAATCACCTCTTTTTCCTTCTCTCGATCAGACACTTAAAAAAAAAATGAAAAAAAAAAAAAAAAATTTGGATTTTTTCTAAGTACAAAATCGAGAGAGGCTAAAAATCACCTCTTTTTCCTTTTCTCGATCAGACACTTAGAAAAAAAACGGAAAAAAAAAAAAAAAAATTTGGATTTTTTCTAAGTACAAAATCGAGAGTGGCTAAAAATCACCTCTTTTTCCTTCTCTCGATCAGACACTTAGAAAAAAAACGGAAAAAAAAAAAAAAAAAATTTGGATTTTTTCTAAGTACAAAATGGAGAGAGGCTAAAAATCACCTCTTTTTCCTTCTCTCGATCAGACACTTAGAAAAAAAACGGAAAAAAAAAAAAAAAAAATTTGGATTTTTTCTAAGTACAAAATCGAGAGAGGCTAAAAATCACCTCTTTTTCCTTTTCTCGATCAGACACTTAGAAAAAAAACGGAAAAAAAAAAAAAAAAAATTTGGATTTTTTCTAAGTACAAAATCGAGAGTGGCTAAAAATCACCTCTTTTTCCTTCTCTCGATCAGACACTTAGAAAAAAAACGGAAAAAAAAAAAAAAAAAATTGGATTTTTTCTAAGTACAAAATCGAGAGAGGCTAAAAATCACCTCTTTTTCCTTCTCTCGATCAGACACTTAGAAAAAAAACGGAAAAAAAAAAAAAAAAAATTTGGATTTTTTCTAAGTACAAAATCGAGAGTGGCTAAAAATCACCTCTTTTTCCTTCTCTCGATCAGACACTTAGAAAAAAAACGGAAAAAAAAAAAAAAAAATTTGGATTTTTTCTAAGTACAAAATCGAGAGTGGCTAAAAATCACCTCTTTTTCCTTCTCTCGATCAGACACTTAGAAAAAAAACGGAAAAAAAAAAAAATAAAATTTGGATTTTTTCTAAGTACAAAATCGAGAGTGGCTAAAAATCACCTCTTTTTCCTTCTCTCGATCAGACACTTAGAAAAAAAAATGAAAAAAAAATAAATAAATTGGATTTTTTCTAAGTACAAAATCGAGAGAGGCTAAAAATCACCTCTTTTTCCTTCTCTCGATCAGACACTAAGAAAAAAAACGGAAAAAAAAAAAAAAAAATTTGGATTTTTTTCTAAGTACAAAATCGAGAATGGCTAAAAATCACCTCTTTTTCCTTCTCTCGATCAGACACTTAGAAAAAAAACGGAAAAAAAAAAAAAAAATTTGGATTTTTTCTAAGTACAAAATCGAGAGTGGCTAAAAATCACCTCTTTTTCCTTCTCTCGATCAGACACTTAGAAAAAAAAATGAAAAAAAAAAAAAAAAATTGGATTTTTTCTAAGTACAAAATCGAGAGAGGCTAAAAATCACCTCTTTTTCCTTCTCTCGATCAGACACTTAGAAAAAAAACGGAAAAAAAAAAAAAAAAATTTGGATTTTTTCTAAGTACAAAATCGAGAGTGGCTAAAAATCACCTCTTTTTCCTTCTCTCGATCAGACACTTAGAAAAAAAACGGAAAAAAAAAAAATAAAATTTGGATTTTTTCTAAGTACAAAATCGAGAGTGGCTAAAAATCACCTCTTTTTCCTTCTCTCGATCAGACACTAAGAAAAAAAACGGAAAAAAAAAAAAAAAAAATTTGGATTTTTTTCTAAGTACAAAATCGAGAGTGGCTAAAAATCACCTCTTTTTCCTTCTCTCGATCAGACACTTAGAAAAAAAACGGAAAAAAAAAAAAAAAATTTGGATTTTTTCTAAGTACAAAATCGAGAGTGGCTAAAAATCACCTCTTTTTCCTTCTCTCGATCAGACACTTAGAAAAAAAACGGAAAAAAAAAAAAAAAAATTTGGATTTTTTCTAAGTACAAAATCGAGAGAGGCTAAAAATCACCTCTTTTTCCTTCTCTCGATCAGACACTTAGAAAAAAAACGGAAAAAAAAAAAAAAAATTTGGATTTTTTCTAAGTACAAAATCGAGAGTGGCTAAAAATCACCTCTTTTTCCTTCTCTCGATCAGACACTTAGAAAAAAAACGGAAAAAAAAAAAAAAAAAATGTGGATTTTTTCTAAGTACAAAATCGAGAGTGGCTAAAAATCACCTCTTTTTCCTTCTCTCGATCAGACACTTAGAAAAAAAAATGAAAAAAAAAAAAAAAAAATTGGATTTTTTCTAAGTACAAAATCGAGAGTGGCTAAAAATCACCTCTTTTTCCTTCTCTCGATCACACACTTAGAAAAAAAACAGAAAAAAAAAAAAAAAAATTTGGATTTTTTCTAAGTACAAAATCGAGAGTGGCTAAAAATCACCTATTTTTCCTTCTCTCGATCAGACACTTAGAAAAAAAACGGAAAAAAAAAAAAAAAAAATTTGGATTTTTTCTAAGTACAAAATCGAGAGAGGCTAAAAATCACCTCTTTTTCCTTCTCTCGATCAGACACTTAGAAAAAAAACGGAAAAAAAAAAAAAAAAAATTTGGATTTTTTCTAAGTACAAAATCGAGAGAGGCTAAAAATCACCTCTTTTTCCTTTTCTCGATCAGACACTTAGAAAAAAAACGGAAAAAAAAAAAAAAAAATTTGGATTTTTTCTAAGTACAAAATCGAGAGTGGCTAAAAATCACCTCTTTTTCCTTCTCTCGATCAGACACTTAGAAAAAAAACGGAAAAAAAAAAAAAAAAAATTTGGATTTTTTCTAAGTACAAAATGGAGAGAGGCTAAAAATCACCTCTTTTTCCTTCTCTCGATCAGACACTTAGAAAAAAAACGGAAAAAAAAAAAAAAAAAATTTGGATTTTTTCTAAGTACAAAATCGAGAGTGGCTAAAAATCACCTCTTTTTCCTTCTCTCGATCAGACACTTAGAAAAAAAACGGAAAAAAAAAAAAAAAAAATTTGGATTTTTTCTAAGTACAAAATCGAGAGAGGCTAAAAATCACCTCTTTTTCCTTCTCTCGATCAGACACTTAGAAAAAAAACGGAAAAAAAAAAAAAAAAATTTGGATTTTTTCTAAGTACAAAATCGAGAGTGGCTAAAAATCACCTCTTTTTCCTTCTCTCGATCAGACACTTAGAAAAAAAACGGAAAAAAAAAAAAAAAAAATGTGGATTTTTTCTAAGTACAAAATCGAGAGTGGCTAAAAATCACCTCTTTTTCCTTCTCTCGATCAGACACTTAGAAAAAAAATGAAAAAAAAAAAAAAAAAATTGGATTTTTTCTAAGTACAAAATCGAGAGTGGCTAAAAATCACCTCTTTTTCCTTCTCTCGATCACACACTTAGAAAAAAAACAGAAAAAAAAAAAAAAAATTTGGATTTTTTCTAAGTACAAAATCGAGAGTGGCTAAAAATCACCTATTTTTCCTTCTCTCGATCAGACACTTAGAAAAAAAACGGAAAAAAAAAAAAAAAAATTTGGATTTTTTCTAAGTACAAAATCGAGAGAGGCTAAAAATCACCTCTTTTTCCTTCTCTCGATCAGACACTTAGAAAAAAAACGGAAAAAAAAAAAAAAAAAATTTGGATTTTTTCTAAGTACAAAATCGAGAGAGGCTAAAAATCACCTCTTTTTCCTTTTCTCGATCAGACACTTAGAAAAAAAACGGAAAAAAAAAAAAAAAAAATTTGGATTTTTTCTAAGTACAAAATCGAGAGTGGCTAAAAATCACCTCTTTTTCCTTCTCTCGATCAGACACTTAGAAAAAAAACGGAAAAAAAAAAAAAAAAAATTTGGATTTTTTCTAAGTACAAAATGGAGAGAGGCTAAAAATCACCTCTTTTTCCTTCTCTCGATCAGACACTTAGAAAAAAAACGGAAAAAAAAAAAAAAAAAATTTGGATTTTTTCTAAGTACAAAATCGAGAGAGGCTAAAAATCACCTCTTTTTCCTTTTCTCGATCAGACACTTAGAAAAAAAACGGAAAAAAAAAAAAAAAAATTTGGATTTTTTCTAAGTACAAAATCGAGAGTGGCTAAAAATCACCTCTTTTTCCTTCTCTCGATCAGACACTTAGAAAAAAAACGGAAAAAAAAAAAAAAAAAATTTGGATTTTTTCTAAGTACAAAATCGAGAGAGGCTAAAAATCACCTCTTTTTCCTTTTCTCGATCAGACACTTAGAAAAAAAACGGAAAAAAAAAAAAAAAAAATTGGATTTTTTCTAAGTACAAAATCGAGAGAGGCTAAAAATCACCTCTTTTTCCTTCTCTCGATCAGACACTTAGAAAAAAAACGGAAAAAAAAAAAAAAAAAATTTGGATTTTTTCTAAGTACAAAATCGAGAGTGGCTAAAAATCACCTCTTTTTCCTTCTCTCGATCAGACACTTAGAAAAAAAACGGAAAAAAAAAAAAAAAAATTTGGATTTTTTCTAAGTACAAAATCGAGAGTGGCTAAAAATCACCTCTTTTTCCTTCTCTCGATCAGACACTTAGAAAAAAAACGGAAAAAAAAAAAAAAAAAATTTGGATTTTTTCTAAGTACAAAATCGAGAGTGGCTAAAAATCACCTCTTTTTCCTTCTCTCGATCAGACACTTAGAAAAAAAAATGAAAAAAAAATAAATAAATTGGATTTTTTCTAAGTACAAAATCGAGAGAGGCTAAAAATCACCTCTTTTTCCTTCTCTCGATCAGACACTAAGAAAAAAAACGGAAAAAAAAAAAAAAAAAAATTGGATTTTTTTCTAAGTACAAAATCGAGAGTGGCTAAAAATCACCTCTTTTTCCTTCTCTCGATCAGACACTTAGAAAAAAAACGGAAAAAAAAAAAAAAAATTTGGATTTTTTCTAAGTACAAAATCGAGAGTGGCTAAAAATCACCTCTTTTTCCTTCTCTCGATCAGACACTTAGAAAAAAAAATGAAAAAAAAAAAAAAAAAATTGGATTTTTTCTAAGTACAAAATCGAGAGAGGCTAAAAATCACCTCTTTTTCCTTCTCTCGATCAGACACTTAGAAAAAAAACGGAAAAAAAAAAATTTGGATTTTTTCTAAGTACAAAATCGAGAGTGGCTAAAAATCACCTCTTTTTCCTTCTCTCGATCAGACACTTAGAAAAAAAACGGAAAAAAAAAAAAAAAAATTTGGATTTTTTCTAAGTACAAAATCGAGAGAGGCTAAAAATCACCTCTTTTTCCTTCTCTCGATCAGACACTTAGAAAAAAAACGGAAAAAAAAAAAAAAAAAATTTGGATTTTTTCTAAGTACAAAATCGAGAGTGGCTAAAAATCACCTCTTTTTCCTTCTCTCGATCAGACACTTAGAAAAAAAACGGAAAAAAAAAAAAAAAAATTTGGATTTTTTCTAAGTACAAAATCGAGAGTGGCTAAAAATCACCTCTTTTTCCTTCTCTCGATCAGACACTTAGAAAAAAAACGGAAAAAAAAAAAAAAAAAATTGGATTTTTTCTAAGTACAAAATCGAGAGTGGCTAAAAATCACCTCTTTTTCCTTCTCTCGATCAGACACTTAGAAAAAAAACAGAAAAAAAAAAAAAAAATTTGGATTTTTTCTAAGTACAAAATCGAGAGTGGCTAAAAATCACCTCTTTTTCCTTCTCTCGATCAGACACTTAGAAAAAAAAATGAAAAAAAAAAAAAAAATTTGGATTTTTTCTAAGTACAAAATCGAGAGAGGCTAAAAATCACCTCTTTTTCCTTCTCTCGATCAGACACTTAGAAAAAAAACGGAAAAAAAAAAAAAAAATTTGGATTTTTTCTAAGTACAAAATCGAGAGAGGCTAAAAATCACCTCTTTTTCCTTCTCTCGATCAGACACTTAGAAAAAAAACGGAAAAAAAAAAAAAATTTGGATTTTTTCTAAGTACAAAATCGAGAGTGGCTAAAAATCACCTCTTTTTCCTTCTCTCGATCAGACACTTAGAAAAAAAACGGAAAAAAAAAAAAAAAAAATTTGGATTTTTTCTAAGTACAAAATCGAGAGAGGCTAAAAATCACCTCTTTTTCCTTCTCTCGATCAGACACTTAGAAAAAAAACGGAAAAAAAAAAAAAAAAATTTGGATTTTTTCTAAGTACAAAATCGAGAGTGGCTAAAAATCACCTCTTTTTCCTTCTCTCGATCAGACACTTAGAAAAAAAACGGAAAAAAAAAAAAAAAAATTTGGATTTTTTCTAAGTACAAAATCGAGAGTGGCTAAAAATCACCTCTTTTTCCTTCTCTCGATCAGACACTTAGAAAAAAAAATGAAAAAAAAAAAAAAAAATTGGATTTTTTCTAAGTACAAAATCGAGAGAGGCTAAAAATCACCTCTTTTTCCTTCTCTCGATCAGACACTTAGAAAAAAAACGGAAAAAAAAATTTGGATTTTTTCTAAGTACAAAATCGAGAGTGGCTAAAAATCACCTCTTTTCCTTCTCTCGATCAGACACTTAGAAAAAAAACGGAGAAAAAAAAAAAAAAAAATTGGATTTTTTCTAAGTACAAAATCGAGAGAGGCTAAAAATCACCTCTTTTTCCTTCTCTCGATCAGACACTTAGAAAAAAAACGGAAAAAAAAAAAAAAAAATTTGGATTTTTTCTAAGTACAAAATCGAGAGTGGCTAAAAATCACCTCTTTTTCCTTCTCTCGATCAGACACTTAGAAAAAAAACGGAAAAAAAAAAAAAAATTGGATTTTTTCTAAGTACAAAATCGAGAGTGGCTAAAAATCACCTCTTTTTCCTTCTCTCGATCAGACACTTAGAAAAAAAAATGAAAAAAAAAAAAAAAAATTGGATTTTTTCTAAGTACAAAATCGAGAGTGGCTAAAAATCACCTCTTTTTCCTTCTCTCGATCAGACACTTAGAAAAAAAACAGAAAAAAAAAATTTGGATTTTTTCTAAGTACAAATCGAGAGTGGCTAAAAATCACCTCTTTTTCCTTCTCTCGATCAGACACTTAGAAAAAAAACGGAAAAAAAAAAAAAAAAATTTGGATTTTTTCTAAGTACAAAATCGAGAGAGGCTAAAAATCACCTCTTTTTCCTTCTCTCGATCAGACACTTAGAAAAAAAACGGAAAAAAAAAAAAAAAAATTTGGATTTTTTCTAAGTACAAAATCGAGAGTGGCTAAAAATCACCTCTTTTTCCTTCTCTCGATCAGACACTTAGAAAAAAAACGGAAAAAAAAAAAAAAAAATTTGGAGTTTTTCTAAGTACAAAATCGAGAGTGGCTAAAAATCACCTCTTTTTCCTTCTCTCGATCAGACACTTAGAAAAAAAAATGAAAAAAAAAAAAAAAAAAATTGGATTTTTTCTAAGTACAAAATCGAGAGTGGCTAAAAATCACCTCTTTTTCCTTCTC
>NW_026908144.1:0-56527 GCF_033978785.1 Entelurus aequoreus | reverse complement strand
ACTTAGAAAAAATCCAAATTTTTTTTTTTTTTTTTTCCGTTTTTTTTTCTAAGTGTCTGATCGAGAAAGGAAAAAGAGGTGATTTTTAGCCTCTCTCGATTTTGTACTTAGAAAAAATCCAAATTTTTTTTTTTTTTTTTTTCCGTTTTTTTTCTAAGTGTCTGATCGAGAGAAGGAAAAAGAGGTGATTTTTAGCCACTCTCGATTTTGTACTTAGAAAAAATCCAATTTTTTTTTTTTTTTTTCCCGTTTTTTTTCTAAGTGTCTGATCGAGAAAAGGAAAAAGAGGTGATTTTTAGCCTCTCTCGATTTTGTACTTAGAAAAAATCCAAATTTTTTTTTTTTTTTTTTCCGTTTTTTTTCTAAGTGTCTGATCGAGAGAAGGAAAAAGAGGTGATTTTTAGCCACTCTCGATTTTGTACTTAGAAAAATCCAAATTTTTTTTTTTTTTTTTCCGTTTTTTTTCTAAGTGTCTGATCGAGAGAAGGAAAAAGAGGTGATTTTTAGCCTCTCTCGATTTTGTACTTAGAAAAAATCCAAATTTTTTTTTTTTTTTTTTCCGTTTTTTTTCTAAGTGTCTGATCGAGAAAAGGAAAAAGAGGTGATTTTTAGCCTCTCTCGATTTTGTACTTAGAAAAAATCCAATTTTTTTTTTTTTTTTTTTTCCGTTTTTTTTCTAAGTGTCTGATCGAGAGAAGGAAAAAGAGGTGATTTTTAGCCACTCTCGATTTTGTACTTAGAAAAAATCCAAATTTTTTTTTTTTTTTTTTCCGTTTTTTTTCTAAGTGTCTGATCGAGAGAAGGAAAAAGAGGTGATTTTTAGCCTCTCTCGATTTTGTACTTAGAAAAAATCCAAATTTTTTTTTTTTTTTTTTCCGTTTTTTTTCTAAGTGTCTGATCGAGAAAAGGAAAAAGAGGTGATTTTTAGCCTCTCTCGATTTTGTACTTAGAAAAAATCCAAATTTTTTTTTTTTTTTTTTCCGTTTTTTTTCTAAGTGTCTGATCGAGAGAAGGAAAAAGAGGTGATTTTTAGCCACTCTCGATTTTGTACTTAGAAAAAATCCAAATTTTTTTTTTTTTTTTTTCCGTTTTTTTTCTAAGTGTCTGATCGAGAGAAGGAAAAAGAGGTGATTTTTAGCCTCTCTCGATTTTGTACTTAGAAAAAATCCAAATTTTTTTTTTTTTTTTTCCGTTTTTTTTCTAAGTGTCTGATCGAGAGAAGGAAAAAGAGGTGATTTTTAGCCACTCTCGATTTTGTACTTAGAAAAATCCAATTTTTTTTTTTTTTTTTTCCGTTTTTTTTCTAAGTGTCTGATCGAGAGAAGGAAAAAGAGGTGATTTTTAGCCACTCTCGATTTTGTACTTAGAAAAAATCCAAATTTTTTTTTTTTTTTTTTTCCGTTTTTTTTCTAAGTGTCTGATCGAGAGAAGGAAAAAGAGGTGATTTTTAGCCACTCTCGATTTTGTACTTAGAAAAAATCCAAATTTTTTTTTTTTTTTTTTCCGTTTTTTTTCTAAGTGTCTGATCGAGAGAAGGAAAAAGAGGTGATTTTTAGCCTCTCTCGATTTTGTACTTAGAAAAAATCCAAATTTTTTTTTTTTTTTTTCCGTTTTTTTTCTAAGTGTCTGATCGAGAAAAGGAAAAAGAGGTGATTTTTAGCCTCTCTCGATTTTGTACTTAGAAAAAATCCAAATTTTTTTTTTTTTTTTTTCCGTTTTTTTTCTAAGTGTCTGATCGAGAGAAGGAAAAAGAGGTGATTTTTAGCCACTCTCGATTTTGTACTTAGAAAAAATCCAAATTTTTTTTTTTTTTTTTTTCCGTTTTTTTTCTAAGTGTCTGATCGAGAGAAGGAAAAAGAGGTGATTTTTAGCCTCTCTCGATTTTGTACTTAGAAAAAATCCAATTTTTTTTTTTTTTTTTCATTTTTTTTTCTAAGTGTCTGATCGAGAGAAGGAAAAAGAGGTGATTTTTAGCCACTCTCGATTTTGTACTTAGAAAAAATCCAATTTTTTTTTTTTTTTTTTTCCGTTTTTTTTCTAAGTGTCTGATCGAGAGAAGGAAAAAGAGGTGATTTTTAGCCACTCTCGATTTTGTACTTAGAAAAAATCCAAATTTTATTTTTTTTTTTTTCCGTTTTTTTTCTAAGTGTCTGATCGAGAAAAGGAAAAAGAGGTGATTTTTAGCCTCTCTCGATTTTGTACTTAGAAAAAATCCAAATTGTTTTTTTTTTTTTTTTCCGTTTTTTTTCTAAGTGTCTGATCGAGAGAAGGAAAAAGAGGTGATTTTTAGCCACTCTCGATTTTGTACTTAGAAAAAATCCAAATTTTTTTTTTTTTTTTTCCGTTTTTTTTCTAAGTGTCTGATCGAGAGAAGGAAAAAGAGGTGATTTTTAGCCTCTCTCGATTTTGTACTTAGAAAAAATCCAAATTTTTTTTTTTTTTTTTCCGTTTTTTTTCTAAGTGTCCGATCGAGAAAAGGAAAAAGAGGTGATATTTAGCCTCTCTCGATTTTGTACTTAGAAAAAATCCAATTTTTTTTTTTTTTTTTCCCGTTTTTTTTCTAAGTGTCTGATCGAGAAAAGGAAAAAGAGGTGATTTTTAGCCTCTCTCGATTTTGTACTTAGAAAAAATCCAAATTGTTTTTTTTTTTTTTTTTCCGTTTTTTTTTCTAAGTGTCTGATCGAGAGAAGGAAAAAGAGGTGATTTTTAGCCACTCTCGATTTTGTACTTAGAAAAAATCCAAATTTTTTTTTTTTTTTTTTTTTCCGTTTTTTTCTAAGTGTCTGATCGAGAGAAGGAAAAAGAGGTGATTTTTAGCCTCTCTCGATTTTGTACTTAGAAAAAATCCAAATTTTTTTTTTTTTTTTTTCCGTTTTTTTTCTAAGTGTCCGATCGAGAAAAGGAAAAAGAGGTGATATTTAGCCTCTCTCGATTTTGTACTTAGAAAAAATCCAATTTTTTTTTTTTTTTTTTTCCGTTTTTTTTCTAAGTGTCTGATCGAGAGAAGGAAAAAGAGGTGATTTTTAGCCACTCTCGATTTTGTACTTAGAAAAAATCCAAATTTTTTTTTTTTTTTTTTTCCGTTTTTTTTCTAAGTGTCTGATCGAGAGAAGGAAAAAGAGGTGATTTTTAGCCTCTCTCGATTTTGTACTTAGAAAAAATCCAAATTTTTTTTTTTTTTTTTTCCGTTTTTTTTCTAAGTGTCTGATCGAGAGAAGGAAAAAGAGGTGATTTTTAGCCACTCTCGATTTTGTACTTAGAAAAAATCCTAATTTTTTTTTTTTTTTTTTTTCCGTTTTTTTTCTAAGTGTCTGATCGAGAGAAGGAAAAAGAGGTGATTTTTAGCCTCTCTCGATTTTGTACTTAGAAAAAATCCAATTTTTTTTTTTTTTTTCATTTTTTTTCTAAGTGTCTGATCGAGAGAAGGAAAAAGAGGTGATTTTTAGCCACTCTCGATTTTGTACTTAGAAAAAATCCAAATTTTTTTTTTTTTTTTTTCCGTTTTTTTTCTAAGTGTCTGATCGAGAGAAGGAAAAAGAGGTGATTTTTAGCCACTCTCGATTTTGTACTTAGAAAAAATCCAAATTTTTTTTTTTTTTTTTCCGTTTTTTTTCTAAGTGTCTGATCGAGAGAAGGAAAAAGAGGTGATTTTTAGCCTCTCTCGATTTTGTACTTAGAAAAAATCCAAATTTTTTTTTTTTTTTTTTCCGTTTTTTTTCTAAGTGTCTGATCGAGAGAAGGAAAAAGAGGTGATTTTTAGCCACTCTCGATTTTGTACTTAGAAAAAATCCAAATTTTTTTTTTTTTTTTCCGTTTTTTTTCTAAGTGTCTGATCGAGAGAAGGAAAAAGAGGTGATTTTTAGCCTCTCTCGATTTTGTACTTAGAAAAAATCCAAATTTTTTTTTTTTTTTTTTCCGTTTTTTTTCTAAGTGTCTGATCGAGAGAAGGAAAAAGAGGTGATTTTTAGCCACTCTCGATTTTGTACTTAGAAAAAATCCAATTTTTTTTTTTTTTTTCCGTTTTTTTTCTAAGTGTCTGATCGAGAGAAGGAAAAAGAGGTGATTTTTAGCCTCTCTCGATTTTGTACTTAGAAAAAATCCAATTTTTTTTTTTTTTTTTCCGTTTTTTTTCTAAGTGTCTGATCGAGAGAAGGAAAAAGAGGTGATTTTTAGCCTCTCTCGATTTTGTACTTAGAAAAAATCCAATTTTTTTTTTTTTTTTTTTCCCGTTTTTTTTCTAAGTGTCTGATCGAGAAAAGGAAAAAGAGGTGATTTTTAGCCTCTCTCGATTTTGTACTTAGAAAAAATCCAAATTTTTTTTTTTTTTTTTTTCCGTTTTTTTTCTAAGTGTCTGATCGAGAGAAGGAAAAAGAGGTGATTTTTAGCCACTCTCGATTTTGTACTTAGAAAAAATCCAAATTTTTTTTTTTTTTTTTTCCGTTTTTTTTCTAAGTGTCTGATCGAGAGAAGGAAAAAGAGGTGATTTTTAGCCTCTCTCGATTTTGTACTTAGAAAAAATCCAAATTTTTTTTTTTTTTTTTTCCGTTTTTTTTTCTAAGTGTCCGATCGAGAAAAGGAAAAAGAGGTGATATTTAGCCTCTCTCGATTTTGTACTTAGAAAAAATCCAATTATTATTTTTTTTTTTTCCGTTTTTTTTCTAAGTGTCTGATCGAGAGAAGGAAAAAGAGGTGATTTTTAGCCACTCTCGATTTTGTACTTAGAAAAAATCCAAATTTTTTTTTTTTTTTTTTCCGTTTTTTTTCTAAGTGTCTGATCGAGAGAAGGAAAAAGAGGTGATTTTTAGCCTCTCTCGATTTTGTACTTAGAAAAAATCCAAATTTTTTTTTTTTTTTTTTCCGTTTTTTTTCTAAGTGTCTGATCGAGAAAAGGAAAAAGAGGTGATTTTTAGCCTCTCTCGATTTTGTACTTAGAAAAAATCCAAATTTTTTTTTTTTTTTTTTCCGTTTTTTTTCTAAGTGTCTGATCGAGAGAAGGAAAAAGAGGTGATTTTTAGCCACTCTCGATTTTGTACTTAGAAAAAATCCAAATTTTTTTTTTTTTTTTTTCCGTTTTTTTTCTAAGTGTCTGATCGAGAGAAGGAAAAAGAGGTGATTTTTAGCCTCTCTCGATTTTGTACTTAGAAAAAATCCAATTTTTTTTTTTTTTTTTCATTTTTTTTTCTAAGTGTCTAATCGAGAGAAGGAAAAAGAGGTGATTTTTAGCCACTCTCGATTTTGTACTTAGAAAAAATCCAATTTTTTTTTTTTTTTTTTTCCGTTTTTTTTCTAAGTGTCTGATCGAGAGAAGGAAAAAGAGGTGATTTTTAGCCACTCTCGATTTTGTACTTAGAAAAAATCCAAATTTTTTTTTTTTTTTTTTTCCGTTTTTTTTCTAAGTGTCTGATCGAGAGAAGGAAAAAGAGGTGATTTTTAGCCACTCTCGATTTTGTACTTAGAAAAAATCCAAATTTTTTTTTTTTTTTTTTCCGTTTTTTTTCTAAGTGTCTGATCGAGAGAAGGAAAAAGAGGTGATTTTTAGCCTCTCTCGATTTTGTACTTAGAAAAAATCCAAATTTTTTTTTTTTTTTTTTCCGTTTTTTTTCTAAGTGTCTGATCGAGAAAAGGAAAAAGAGGTGATTTTTAGCCTCTCTCGATTTTGTACTTAGAAAAAATCCAAATTTTTTTTTTTTTTTTTTCCGTTTTTTTTCTAAGTGTCTGATCGAGAGAAGGAAAAAGAGGTGATTTTTAGCCACTCTCGATTTTGTACTTAGAAAAAATCCAAATTTTTTTTTTTTTTTTTTCCGTTTTTTTTCTAAGTGTCTGATCGAGAGAAGGAAAAAGAGGTGATTTTTAGCCTCTCTCGATTTTGTACTTAGAAAAAATCCAATTTTTTTTTTTTTTTTTTCATTTTTTTTTCTAAGTGTCTGATCGAGAGAAGGAAAAAGAGGTGATTTTTAGCCACTCTCGATTTTGTACTTAGAAAAAATCCAATTTTATTTTTTTTTTTTTCCGTTTTTTTTCTAAGTGTCTGATCGAGAGAAGGAAAAAGAGGTGATTTTTAGCCACTCTCGATTTTGTACTTAGAAAAAATCCAAATTTTTTTTTTTTTTTTTTCCGTTTTTTTTCTAAGTGTCTGATCGAGAGAAGGAAAAAGAGGTGATTTTTAGCCTCTCTCGATTTTGTACTTAGAAAAAATCCAATTTTTTTTTTTTTTTTTTCCGTTTTTTTTCTAAGTGTCTGATCGAGAGAAGGAAAAAGAGGTGATTTTTAGCCACTCTCGATTTTGTACTTAGAAAAAATCCAAATTTTTTTTTTTTTTTTTTTTCCGTTTTTTTTCTAAGTGTCTGATCGAGAGAAGGAAAAAGAGGTGATTTTTAGCCTCTCTCGATTTTGTACTTAGAAAAAAATCCAATTTTTTATTTTTTTTTCATTTTTTTTCTAAGTGTCTGATCGAGAGAAGGAAAAAGAGGTGATTTTTAGCCACTCTCGATTTTGTACTTAGAAAAAATCCAATTTTTTTTTTTTTTTTTTTCCGTTTTTTTTCTAAGTGTCTGATCGAGAGAAGGAAAAAGAGGTGATTTTTAGCCACTCTCGATTTTGTACTTAGAAAAAATCCAAATTTTTTTTTTTTTTTTTTTCCGTTTTTTTTCTAAGTGTCTGATCGAGAGAAGGAAAAAGAGGTGATTTTTAGCCTCTCTCGATTTTGTACTTAGAAAAAATCCAAATTTTTTTTTTTTTTTTTTCCGTTTTTTTTCTAAGTGTCTGATCGAGAAAAGGAAAAAGAGGTGATTTTTAGCCTCTCTCGATTTTGTACTTAGAAAAAATCCAAATTTTTTTTTTTTTTTTTTCCGTTTTTTTTCTAAGTGTCTGATCGAGAGAAGGAAAAAGAGGTGATTTTTAGCCACTCTCGATTTTGTACTTAGAAAAAATCCAAATTTTTTTTTTTTTTTTTTCCGTTTTTTTTCTAAGTGTCTGATCGAGAGAAGGAAAAAGAGGTGATTTTTAGCCTCTCTCGATTTTGTACTTAGAAAAAATCCAATTTTTTTTTTTTTTTTTCATTTTTTTTTCTAAGTGTCTGATCGAGAGAAGGAAAAAGAGGTGATTTTTAGCCACTCTCGATTTTGTACTTAGAAAAAATCCAAATTTTTTTTTTTTTTTTTTCCGTTTTTTTTCTAAGTGTCTGATCGAGAGAAGGAAAAAGAGGTGATTTTTAGCCACTCTCGATTTTGTACTTAGAAAAAATCCAATTTTTTTTTTTTTTTTCCGTTTTTTTTCTAAGTGTCTGATCGAGAGAAGGAAAAAGAGGTGATTTTTAGCCTCTCTCGATTTTGTACTTAGAAAAAATCCAATTTTTTTTTTTTTTTTTCCGTTTTTTTTCTAAGTGTCTGATCGAGAGAAGGAAAAAGAGGTGATTTTTAGCCACTCTCGATTTTGTACTTAGAAAAAATCCAATTTTTTTTTTTTTTTTTTCCGTTTTTTTTCTAAGTGTCTGATCGAGAGAAGGAAAAAGAGGTGATTTTTAGCCACTCTCGATTTTGTACTTAGAAAAAATCCAAATTTTTTTTTTTTTTTTTTCCGTTTTTTTTCTAAGTGTCTGATCGAGAGAAGGAAAAAGAGGTGATTTTTAGCCTCTCTCGATTTTGTACTTAGAAAAAATCCAATTTTTTTTTTATTTTTTTCATTTTTTTTCTAAGTGTCTGATCGAGAGAAGGAAAAAGAGGTGATTTTTAGCCACTCTCGATTTTGTACTTAGAAAAAATCCAATTTTTTTTTATTTTTTTTCCGTTTTTTTTTCTAAGTGTCTGATCGAGAGAAGGAAAAAGAGGTGATTTTTAGCCACTCTCGATTTTGTACTTAGAAAAAATCCAAATTTTTTTTTTTTTTTTTCCGTTTTTTTTCTAAGTGTCTGATCGAGAAAAGGAAAAAGAGGTGATTTTTAGCCTCTCTCGATTTTGTACTTAGAAAAAATCCAATTTTTTTTTTTTTTTTTTTCCGTTTTTTTTCTAAGTGTCTGATCGAGAGAAGGAAAAAGAGGTGATTTTTAGCCACTCTCGATTTTGTACTTAGAAAAAATCCAAATTTTTTTTTTTTTTTTTTCCGTTTTTTTTCTAAGTGTCTGATCGAGAGAAGGAAAAAGAGGTGATTTTTAGCCTCTCTCGATTTTGTACTTAGAAAAAATCCAATTTTTTTTTTTTTTTTTTCATTTTTTTTTCTAAGTGTCTGATCGAGAAAAGGAAAAAGAGGTGATTTTTAGCCTCTCTCGATTTTGTACTTAGAAAAAATCCAAATTTTTTTTTTTTTTTTTTCCGTTTTTTTTCTAAGTGTCTGATCGAGAGAAGGAAAAAGAGGTGATTTTTAGCCACTCTCGATTTTGTACTTAGAAAAAATCCAAATTTTTTTTTTTTTTTTTCCGTTTTTTTTCTAAGTGTCTGATCGAGAAAAGGAAAAAGAGGTGATTTTTAGCCTCTCTCGATTTTGTACTTAGAAAAAATCCAATTTTTTTTTTTTTTTTTTTCCGTTTTTTTTCTAAGTGTCTGATCGAGAGAAGGAAAAAGAGGTGATTTTTAGCCACTCTCGATTTTGTACTTAGAAAAAATCCAAATTTTTTTTTTTTTTTTTCCGTTTTTTTTCTAAGTGTCTGATCGAGAGAAGGAAAAAGAGGTGATTTTTAGCCTCTCTCGATTTTGTACTTAGAAAAAATCCAAATTTTTTTTTTTTTTTTTTTCGTTTTTTTTCTAAGTGTCTGATCGAGAGAAGGAAAAAGAGGTGATTTTTAGCCACTCTCGATTTTGTACTTAGAAAAAATCCCAATTTTTTTTTTTTTTTTTCCGTTTTTTTTCTAAGTGTCTGATCGAGAGAAGGAAAAAGAGGTGATTTTTAGCCTCTCTCGATTTTGTACTTAGAAAAAATCCAAATTTTTTTTTTTTTTTTTCCGTTTTTTTTCTAAGTGTCTGATCGAGAGAAGGAAAAAGAGGTGATTTTTAGCCTCTCTCGATTTTGTACTTAGAAAAAATCCAAATTTTTTATTTTTTTTTTCCCGTTTTTTTTCTAAGTGTCTGATCGAGAAAAGGAAAAAGAGGTGATTTTTAGCCTCTCTCGATTTTGTACTTAGAAAAAATCCAAATTTTTTTTTTTTTTTTTTTCCGTTTTTTTTCTAAGTGTCTGATCGAGAGAAGGAAAAAGAGGTGATTTTTAGCCACTCTCGATTTTGTACTTAGAAAAAATCCAAATTTTTTTTTTTTTTTTTTCCGTTTTTTTTCTAAGTGTCTGATCGAGAGAAGGAAAAAGAGGTGATTTTTAGCCTCTCTCGATTTTGTACTTAGAAAAAATCCAAATTTTTTTTTTTTTTTTTTCCGTTTTTTTTCTAAGTGTCCGATCGAGAAAAGGAAAAAGAGGTGATATTTAGCCTCTCTCGATTTTGTACTTAGAAAAAATCCAATTTTTTTTTTTTTTTTTTTTCCGTTTTTTTTCTAAGTGTCTGATCGAGAGAAGGAAAAAGAGGTGATTTTTAGCCACTCTCGATTTTGTACTTAGAAAAAATCCAAATTTTTTTTTTTTTTTTTTTCCGTTTTTTTTCTAAGTGTCTGATCGAGAGAAGGAAAAAGAGGTGATTTTTAGCCTCTCTCGATTTTGTACTTAGAAAAAATCCAAATTTTTTTTTTTTTTTTTTCCGTTTTTTTTCTAAGTGTCTGATCGAGAAAAGGAAAAAGAGGTGATTTTTAGCCTCTCTCGATTTTGTACTTAGAAAAAATCCAAATTTTTTTTTTTTTTTTTTCCGTTTTTTTTCTAAGTGTCTGATCGAGAGAAGGAAAAAGAGGTGATTTTTAGCCTCTCTCGATTTTGTACTTAGAAAAAATCCAATTTTTATTTTTTTTTTTCATTTTTTTTTCTAAGTGTCTGATCGAGAGAAGGAAAAAGAGGTGATTTTTAGCCACTCTCGATTTTGTACTTAGAAAAAATCCAATTTTTTTTTTTTTTTTTTTCCGTTTTTTTTCTAAGTGTCTGATCGAGAGAAGGAAAAAGAGGTGATTTTTAGCCACTCTCGATTTTGTACTTAGAAAAAATCCTAATTTTTTTTTTTTTTTTTTTTTCCGTTTTTTTTCTAAGTGTCTGATCGAGAGAAGGAAAAAGAGGTGATTTTTAGCCTCTCTCGATTTTGTACTTAGAAAAAATCCAATTTTTTTTTTTTTTTTCATTTTTTTTTCTAAGTGTCTGATCGAGAGAAGGAAAAAGAGGTGATTTTTAGCCACTCTCGATTTTGTACTTAGAAAAAATCCAAATTTTTTTTTTTTTTTTTTCCGTTTTTTTTCTAAGTGTCTGATCGAGAGAAGGAAAAAGAGGTGATTTTTAGCCACTCTCGATTTTGTACTTAGAAAAAATCCAAATTTTTTTTTTTTTTTTTTCCGTTTTTTTTCTAAGTGTCTGATCGAGAGAAGGAAAAAGAGGTGATTTTTAGCCTCTCTCGATTTTTTACTTAGAAAAAATCCAAATTTTTTTTTTTTTTTTTTTCCGTTTTTTTTCTAAGTGTCTGATCGAGAAAAGGAAAAAGAGGTGATTTTTAGCCTCTCTCGATTTTGTACTTAGAAAAAATCCAAATTTTTTTTTTTTTTTTTTTCCGTTTTTTTTCTAAGTGTCTGATCGAGAGAAGGAAAAAGAGGTGATTTTTAGCCACTCTCGATTTTGTACTTAGAAAAAATCCAAATTTTTTTTTTTTTTTTTTCCGTTTTTTTTCTAAGTGTCTGATCGAGAGAAGGAAAAAGAGGTGATTTTTAGCCTCTCTCGATTTTGTACTTAGAAAAAATCCAATTTTTTTTTTTTTTTTTCTTTTTTTTTTCTAAGTGTCTGATCGAGAGAAGGAAAAAGAGGTGATTTTTAGCCACTCTCGATTTTGTACTTAGAAAAAATCCAAATTTTTTTTTTTTTTTTTCCGTTTTTTTTCTAAGTGTCTGATCGAGAGAAGGAAAAAGAGGTGATTTTTAGCCACTCTCGATTTTGTACTTGGAAAAAATCCAAATTTTTTTTTTTTTTTTTCCGTTTTTTTTCTAAGTGTCTGATCGAGAGAAGGAAAAAGAGGTGATTTTTAGCCACTCTCGATTTTGTACTTAGAAAAAATCCAATTTTTTTTTTTTTTTTTTCCGTTTTTTTTCTAAGTGTCTGATCGAGAGAAGGAAAAAGAGGTGATTTTTAGCCACTCTCGATTTTGTACTTAGAAAAAATCCAAATTTTTTTTTTTTTTTTTCCGTTTTTTTTCTAAGTGTCTGATCGAGAAAAGGAAAAAGAGGTGATTTTTAGCCTCTCTCGATTTTGTACTTAGAAAAAATCCAATTTTTTTTTTTTTTTTTTCCGTTTTTTTTCTAAGTGTCTGATCGAGAGAAGGAAAAAGAGGTGATTTTTAGCCACTCTCGATTTTGTACTTAGAAAAAATCCAAATTTTTTTTTTTTTTTTTTCCGTTTTTTTTCTAAGTGTCTGATCGAGAGAAGGAAAAAGAGGTGATTTTTAGCCTCTCTCGATTTTGTACTTAGAAAAAATCCAATTTTTTTTTTTTTTTTTTCATTTTTTTTTCTAAGTGTCTGATCGAGAAAAGGAAAAAGAGGTGATTTTTAGCCTCTCTCGATTTTGTACTTAGAAAAAATCCAATTTTTTTTTTTTTTTTTTTCCGTTTTTTTTCTAAGTGTCTGATCGAGAGAAGGAAAAAGACGTGATTTTTAGCCACTCTCGATTTTGTACTTAGAAAAAATCCAAATTTTTTTTTTTTTTTTTTCCGTTTTTTTTCTAAGTGTCTGATCGAGAAAAGGAAAAAGAGGTGATTTTTAGCCTCTCTCGATTTTGTACTTAGAAAAAATCCAATTTTTTTTTTTTTTTTTTTCCGTTTTTTTTCTAAGTGTCTGATCGAGAGAAGGAAAAAGAGGTGATTTTTAGCCACTCTCGATTTTGTACTTAGAAAAAATCCAAATTTTTTTTTTTTTTTTTCCGTTTTTTTTCTAAGTGTCTGATCGAGAGAAGGAAAAAGAGGTGATTTTTAGCCTCTCTCGATTTTGTACTTAGAAAAAATCCAAATTTTTTTTTTTTTTTTTTCCGTTTTTTTTCTAAGTGTCTGATCGAGAGAAGGAAAAAGAGGTGATTTTTAGCCACTCTCGATTTTGTACTTAGAAAAAATCCCAATTTTTTTTTTTTTTTTTCCGTTTTTTTTCTAAGTGTCTGATCGAGAGAAGGAAAAAGAGGTGATTTTTAGCCTCTCTCGATTTTGTACTTAGAAAAAATCCAAATTTTTTTTTTTTTTTTTCCGTTTTTTTTCTAAGTGTCTGATCGAGAGAAGGAAAAAGAGGTGATTTTTAGCCTCTCTCGATTTTGTACTTAGAAAAAATCCAAATTTTTTATTTTTTTTTTCCCGTTTTTTTTCTAAGTGTCTGATCGAGAAAAGGAAAAAGAGGTGATTTTTAGCCTCTCTCGATTTTGTACTTAGAAAAAATCCAAATTTTTTTTTTTTTTTTTTTTCCGTTTTTTTTCTAA
Organism: Entelurus aequoreus; assembly: GCF_033978785.1. Lineage (NCBI taxonomy): Eukaryota > Metazoa > Chordata > Actinopteri > Syngnathiformes > Syngnathidae > Entelurus > Entelurus aequoreus. The sequence goes on along the minus strand of NW_026908144.1, from coordinate 44,016 downwards.
GTGTCTGATCGAGAGAAGGAAAAAGAGGTGATTTTTAGCCACTCTCGATTTTGTACTTAGAAAAAATCCAAATTTTTTTTTTTTTTTTTCCGTTTTTTTTCTAAGTGTCTGATCGAGAGAAGGAAAAAGAGGTGATTTTTAGCCTCTCTCGATTTTGTACTTAGAAAAAATCCAAATTTTTTTTTTTTTTTTTTCCGTTTTTTTTCTAAGTGTCCGATCGAGAAAAGGAAAAAGAGGTGATATTTAGCCTCTCTCGATTTTGTACTTAGAAAAAATCCAATTTTTTTTTTTTTTTTTTTTCCGTTTTTTTTCTAAGTGTCTGATCGAGAGAAGGAAAAAGAGGTGATTTTTAGCCACTCTCGATTTTGTACTTAGAAAAAATCCAAATTTTTTTTTTTTTTTTTTTCCGTTTTTTTTCTAAGTGTCTGATCGAGAGAAGGAAAAAGAGGTGATTTTTAGCCTCTCTCGATTTTGTACTTAGAAAAAATCCAAATTTTTTTTTTTTTTTTTTCCGTTTTTTTTCTAAGTGTCTGATCGAGAAAAGGAAAAAGAGGTGATTTTTAGCCTCTCTCGATTTTGTACTTAGAAAAAATCCAAATTTTTTTTTTTTTTTTTTCCGTTTTTTTTCTAAGTGTCTGATCGAGAGAAGGAAAAAGAGGTGATTTTTAGCCACTCTCGATTTTGTACTTAGAAAAAATCCAAATTTTTTATTTTTTTTTTTTTCCGTTTTTTTTCTAAGTGTCTGATCGAGAGAAGGAAAAAGAGGTGATTTTTAGCCTCTCTCGATTTTGTACTTAGAAAAAATCCAATTTTTATTTTTTTTTTTCATTTTTTTTTCTAAGTGTCTGATCGAGAGAAGGAAAAAGAGGTGATTTTTAGCCACTCTCGATTTTGTACTTAGAAAAAATCCAATTTTTTTTTTTTTTTTTTTCCGTTTTTTTTCTAAGTGTCTGATCGAGAGAAGGAAAAAGAGGTGATTTTTAGCCACTCTCGATTTTGTACTTAGAAAAAATCCTAATTTTTTTTTTTTTTTTTTTTTCCGTTTTTTTTCTAAGTGTCTGATCGAGAGAAGGAAAAAGAGGTGATTTTTAGCCTCTCTCGATTTTGTACTTAGAAAAAATCCAATTTTTTTTTTTTTTTCATTTTTTTTTCTAAGTGTCTGATCGAGAGAAGGAAAAAGAGGTGATTTTTAGCCACTCTCGATTTTGTACTTAGAAAAAATCCAAATTTTTTTTTTTTTTTTTTCCGTTTTTTTTCTAAGTGTCTGATCGAGAGAAGGAAAAAGAGGTGATTTTTAGCCACTCTCGATTTTGTACTTAGAAAAAATCCAAATTTTTTTTTTTTTTTTTTCCGTTTTTTTTCTAAGTGTCTGATCGAGAGAAGGAAAAAGAGGTGATTTTTAGCCTCTCTCGATTTTTTACTTAGAAAAAATCCAAATTTTTTTTTTTTTTTTTTTCCGTTTTTTTTCTAAGTGTCTGATCGAGAAAAGGAAAAAGAGGTGATTTTTAGCCTCTCTCGATTTTGTACTTAGAAAAAATCCAAATTTTTTTTTTTTTTTTTTTCCGTTTTTTTTCTAAGTGTCTGATCGAGAGAAGGAAAAAGAGGTGATTTTTAGCCACTCTCGATTTTGTACTTAGAAAAAATCCAAATTTTTTTTTTTTTTTTTTCCGTTTTTTTTCTAAGTGTCTGATCGAGAGAAGGAAAAAGAGGTGATTTTTAGCCTCTCTCGATTTTGTACTTAGAAAAAATCCAATTTTTTTTTTTTTTTTTCTTTTTTTTTTCTAAGTGTCTGATCGAGAGAAGGAAAAAGAGGTGATTTTTAGCCACTCTCGATTTTGTACTTAGAAAAAATCCAAATTTTTTTTTTTTTTTTTCCGTTTTTTTTCTAAGTGTCTGATCGAGAGAAGGAAAAAGAGGTGATTTTTAGCCACTCTCGATTTTGTACTTGGAAAAAATCCAAATTTTTTTTTTTTTTTTTCCGTTTTTTTTCTAAGTGTCTGATCGAGAGAAGGAAAAAGAGGTGATTTTTAGCCTCTCTCGATTTTCCATCCATCCATCCATCTTCAACCGCTTATCCGGAATCGGGTCGCGGGGACAGCAGCTCCAGCAAAGACCCCCAGACTTCCCTCTCCAGAGCAACATTTGCGACTTCCTCCTGGGGAATCCCGAAGCGTTCCCAGGCCAGAGAGGAGATGTAATCCCCCCATCTGGTCCTTGGCCTGCCGGGGGGCCTCCTCCCAGTGGGACGTGCAACAAGGACCTCCCTAGGGAGACGCTCGTGAGGCATCCGCACGAGATGCCCGAACCACCTAAGCTGGCTCCTTTCCAAGCGAAGGAGCAGCGGCTCTACTCCGAGTCTCTCTCGGGTGACTGCACTTCTCACCCTATCTCTAAGGGAGATGCCAGCCACCCTTCTGAGGAAACTCATTTCGGCCGCTTGTATCCGCGATCTTATTCTTTCGGTCATTACCCACACTTCATGACCATAGGTGAGAGTAGGAATGTAGATAGCTCGGTAGACCGAGAGCTTTGCCTTCTGACTCAGCTCCCGTTTCGTCACAACAGTGCGGCAGAGAGACTGCAATACTGCCCCAGCTGCTCCGATTCTCCGGCTGATTTCCTTCTCCATCTTTCCCTCACTCGTGAACAAGACCCCGAGATACTTAAACTCCTCCACCTGGGACAGAGTCCTGTCCCCTACCCGGACTGTACAAACCATCGGTTTCCTGCTGAGAACCATGGCCTCAGATTTGGAGATGCTGATCCTCATTCCAGCCGCTGAACACTCGGCTGCGAACCGATCCAGTGAGAGCTGAAGGTCACGAACCGAAGGTGCCATCAGGACCACATCATCTGCAAACAGCAGTGACGCAACCTTTAGCCCCCCGAGACGTATACCCTCTCCGCCATGGCCACGACTCCGCCTAGAAATCCTGTCCATGAAAATCACAAACAGGATAGGTGACAGAGCGCAGCCCTGGCGGAGACCAACCCCCACTGGAAACGGATCCGACTTACATCCAAGCACCCGGACACAACTCTCGCTTTGGTTGTACAGAGATTGGATTGCCCTCAGCAGGGTTCTCCTCACTCCGTACTCCCTCAGCACCTCCCACAAGATCTCCCGAGGGACGCGGTCATACGCCTTCTCCAAATCCACAAAACACATGTAGACTGGATAGGCATACTCCCAGGCCCTCTCCAGGATTCCCGCAAGCGTAAAGAGTTGGTCAGTTGTTCCACGACCAGGACGGAATCCACATTGCTCCTCTTGAATCTGAGGTTCGACTATCGGCCGGACCCTCCTTTCCAGTACCTTGGCGTAAACTTTCCCAGGGAGGCTGAGTAGTGTGATACCCCTGTAATTAGCACACACCCTCTGGTCCCCCTTTTTGAAAAGGGGAACCACCACCCCAGTCTGCCACTCCCTCGGCACTGTCCCAGACTTCCACGCAATGTTGAAAAGGCGTATCAACCAAGACAGCCCATCAACACCCAGAGCCTTCAGCATTTCTGGACGGATCTCGTCAACCCCCGGAGCTTTGCCACTGTGGAGTTGTCTAACTACCTCAGTGACTTCACCCCGAGAGATCGACGTCGATCCCCCATCATCCTCAGGCCCTGCTCCTATCAGGGAGGGTGTGTCTGATGTATTTGGGTTCAGGAGTTCCTCAAAGTGCTCTTTCCAACGCCCTACGACTTCCTCACTTGAAGTCAGCAAAGTCCCATCCTTGCCGTACACAGCTTGGATGGTTCCCTGCTTCCCCCTCCTGAGGTGCCGTATGGTCTTCCAGAACAGCTTTGGTGCCGCCCGATAGTCCTTCTCCATGGATTCCCCGAACTGCTCCCACACCCTCTGCTTAGCCTCGTCCACAGCCACGGCCGCTGCCCTTCGGGCCCGTCGGTACCTTGCAACTGCCTCCGGAGTCCCCTGGGATAACATACCCCGGTAGGACTCCTTCTTCAGTCGGACGGCTTCCCTGACCACCACTGTCCACCAGGGTGTTCGAGGGTTACCGCCCCTTGAGGCACCTAAGACCTTCTGGCCACAGCTCGCAGCTGCAGCTTTAGCAATAGAGGCTTTGAACACTGCCCATTCCTGTTCAATGTCCCCAACCTCCACAGGGATGGCAGAGAAGTCCCGCCGGAGGTGGGAGTTGAAGTCCTTCCGGACAGAGGACTCCTCCAAACGTTCCCAGTTCACCCGCACTACACGCTTGGGTTTGCCAGGTCTGTCCAGAGGTCTCCCCCGCCATCTAACCCAACTCACCACCAGATGGTGATCAGTTGACAGTTCAGCCCCTCTCTTCACCCGAGTGTCCAAAACATACGGCCTCAGATCGATTTTGTACTTAGAAAAAATCCAATTTTTTTTTTTTTTTTTTTCCGTTTTTTTTCTAAGTGTCTGATCGAGAGAAGGAAAAAGAGGTGATTTTTAGCCACTCTCGATTTTGTACTTAGAAAAAATCCAAATGTTTTTTTTTTTTTTTTTTCCGTTTTTTTTCTAAGTGTCTGATCGAGAGAAGGAAAAAGAGGTGATTTTTAGCCTCTCTCGATTTTGTACTTAGAAAAAATCCAATTTTTTATTTTTTTTTCATTTTTTTTTCTAAGTGTCTGATCGAGAGAAGGAAAAAGAGGTGATTTTTAGCCACTCTCGATTTTGTACTTAGAAAAAATCCAAATTTTTTTTTTTTTTTTTTCCGTTTTTTTTCTAAGTGTCTGATCGAGAGAAGGAAAAAGAGGTGATTTTTAGCCACTCTCGATTTTGTACTTAGAAAAAATCCAAATTTTTTTTTTTTTTTTTTCCGTTTTTTTTCTAAGTGTCTGATCGAGAGAAGGAAAAAGAGGTGATTTTTAGCCTCTCTCGATTTTGTACTTAGAAAAAATCCAAATTTTTTTTTTTTTTTTTTCCGTTTTTTTTCTAAGTGTCTGATCGAGAAAAGGAAAAAGAGGTGATTTTTAGCCTCTCTCGATTTTGTACTTAGAAAAAATCCAAATTTTTTTTTTTTTTTTTTTCCGTTTTTTTTCTAAGTGTCTGATCGAGAGAAGGAAAAAGAGGTGATTTTTAGCCACTCTCGATTTTGTACTTAGAAAAAATCCAAATTTTTTTTTTTTTTTTTTCCGTTTTTTTTCTAAGTGTCTGATCGAGAGAAGGAAAAAGAGGTGATTTTTAGCCTCTCTCGATTTTGTACTTAGAAAAAATCCAATTTTTTTTTTTTTTTTTTCATTTTTTTTTCTAAGTGTCTGATCGAGAGAAGGAAAAAGAGGTGATTTTTAGCCACTCTCGATTTTTTACTTAGAAAAAATCCAAATTTTTTTTTTTTTTTTTCCGTTTTTTTTCTAAGTGTCTGATCGAGAGAAGGAAAAAGAGGTGATTTTTAGCCACTCTCGATTTTGTACTTAGAAAAAATCCAAATTTTTTTTTTTTTTTTTTCCGTTTTTTTTCTAAGTGTCTGATCGAGAGAAGGAAAAAGAGGTGATTTTTAGCCTCTCTCGATTTTGTACTTAGAAAAAATCCAATTTTTTTTTTTTTTTTTTCATTTTTTTTTCTAAGTGTCTGATCGAGAGAAGGAAAAAGAGGTGATTTTTAGCCACTCTCGATTTTGTACTTAGAAAAAATACAAATTTTTTTTTTTTTTTTTCCGTTTTTTTTCTAAGTGTCTGATCGAGAGAAGGAAAAAGAGGTGATTTTTAGCCACTCTCGATTTTGTACTTAGAAAAAATCCAAATTTTTTTTTTTTTTTTTTCCGTTTTTTTTCTAAGTGTCTGATCGAGAAAAGGAAAAAGAAGTGATTTTTAGCCTCTCTCGATTTTGTACTTAGAAAAAATCCAAATTTTTTTTTTTTTTTTTTCCGTTTTTTTTCTAAGTGTCTGATCGAGAGAAGGAAAAAGAGGTGATTTTTAGCCACTCTCGATTTTGTACTTAGAAAAAATCCAAATTTTTTTTTTTTTTTTTCCGTTGTTTTTCTAAGTGTCTGATCGAGAGAAGGAAAAAGAGGTGATTTTTAGCCTCTCTCGATTTTGTACTTAGAAAAAATCCAATTTTTTTTTTTTTTTTTTCATTTTTTTTCTAAGTGTCTGATCGAGAAAAGGAAAAAGAGGTGATTTTTAGCCTCTCTCGATTTTGTACTTAGAAAAAATCCAAATTTTTTTTTTTTTTTTTTTCCGTTTTTTTTCTAAGTGTCTGATCGAGAGAAGGAAAAAGAGGTGATTTTTAGCCTCTCTCGATTTTGTACTTAGAAAAAATCCAAATTTTTTTTTTTTTTTTTTCCGTTTTTTTTCTAAGTGTCTAATCGAGAGAAGGAAAAAGAGGTGATTTTTAGCCACTCTCGATTTTGTACTTAGAAAAAATCCAAATTTTTTTTTTTTTTTTTTTCCGTTTTTTTTGTAAGTGTCTGATCGAGAGAAGGAAAAAGAGGTGATTTTTAGCCTCTCTCGATTTTGTACTTAGAAAAAATCCAATTTTTTTTTTTTTTTTTTCATTTTTTTTTCTAAGTGTCTGATCGAGAGAAGGAAAAAGAGGTGATTTTTAGCCACTCTCGATTTTGTACTTAGAAAAAATCCAAATTTTTTTTTTTTTTTTTCCGTTTTTTTTCTAAGTGTCTGATCGAGAGAAGGAAAAAGAGGTGATTTTTAGCCACTCTCGATTTTGTACTTAGAAAAAATCCAAATTTTTTTTTTTTTTTTTTCCGTTTTTTTTCTAAGTGTCTGATCGAGAAAAGGAAAAAGAAGTGATTTTTAGCCTCTCTCGATTTTGTACTTAGAAAAAATCCAAATTTTTTTTTTTTTTTTTTCCGTTTTTTTTCTAAGTGTCTGATCGAGAGAAGGAAAAAGAGGTGATTTTTAGCCACTCTCGATTTTGTACTTAGAAAAAATCCAAATTTTTTTTTTTTTTTTTCCGTTTTTTTTCTAAGTGTCTGATCGAGAGAAGGAAAAAGAGGTGATTTTTAGCCTCTCTCGATTTTGTACTTAGAAAAAATCCAATTTTTTTTTTTTTTTTTCATTTTTTTTCTAAGTGTCTGATCGAGAAAAGGAAAAAGAGGTGATTTTTAGCCTCTCTCGATTTTGTACTTAGAAAAAATCCAAATTTTTTTTTTTTTTTTTTTCCGTTTTTTTTCTAAGTGTCTGATCGAGAGAAGGAAAAAGAGGTGATTTTTAGCCTCTCTCGATTTTGTACTTAGAAAAAATCCAATTTTTTTTTTTTTTTTTTCATTTTTTTTTCTAAGTGTCTGATCGAGAGAAGGAAAAAGAGGTGATTTTTAGCCACTCTCGATTTTGTACTTAGAAAAAATCCAATTTTTTTTTTTTTTTTTTTCCGTTTTTTTTCTAAGTGTCTGATCGAGAGAAGGAAAAAGAGGTGATTTTTAGCCACTCTCGATTTTGTACTTAGAAAAAATCCAAATTTTTTTTTTTTTTTTTTTCCGTTTTTTTTCTAAGTGTCTGATCGAGAGAAGGAAAAAGAGGTGATTTTTAGCCTCTCTCGATTTTGTACATAGAAAAAATCCAATTTTTTTTTTTTTTTTCATTTTTTTTTCTAAGTGTCTGATCGAGAAAAGGAAAAAGAGGTGATTTTTAGCCTCTCTCGATTTTGTACTTAGAAAAAATCCAAATTTTTTTTTTTTTTTTTTTCCGTTTTTTTTCTAAGTGTCTGATCGAGAGAAGGAAAAAGAGGTGATTTTTAGCAACTCTCGATTTTGTACTTAGAAAAAATCCAAATTTTTTTTTTTTTTTTTTCCGTTTTTTTTTCTAAGTGTCTGATCGAGAGAAGGAAAAAGAGGTGATTTTTAGCCTCTCTCGATTTTGTACTTAGAAAAAATCCCAATTTTTTTTTTTTTTTTTTCCGTTTTTTTTCTAAGTGTCTGATCGAGAGAAGGAAAAAGAGGTGATTTTTAGCCTCTCTCGATTTTGTACTTAGAAAAAATCCAAATTTTTTTTTTTTTTTCCGTTTTTTTTCTAAGTGTCTGATCGAGAGAAGGAAAAAGAGGTGATTTTTAGCCTCTCTCGATTTTGTAGTTAGAAAAAATCCAATTTTTTTTTTTTTTTTTTCCGTTTTTTTTCTAAGTGTCTGATCGAGAGAAGGAAAAAGAGGTGATTTTTAGCCTCTCTCGATTTTGTACTTAGAAAAAATCCAAATTTTTTTTTTTTTTTTTCCGTTTTTTTTCTAAGTGTCTGATCGAGAAAAGGAAAAAGAGGTGATTTTTAGCCTCTCTCGATTTTGTACTTAGAAAAAATCCAAATTTTTTTTTTTTTTTTTTTTCCGTTTTTTTTCTAAGTGTCTGATCGAGAGAAGGAAAAAGAGGTGATTTTTAGCCACTCTCGATTTTGTACTTAGAAAAAATCCAAATTTTTTTTTTTTTTTTTCCGTTTTTTTTCTAAGTGTCTGATCGAGAGAAGGAAAAAGAGGTGATTTTTAGCCTCTCTCGATTTTGTACTTAGAAAAAATCCAATTTTTTTTTTTTTTTTTTCATTTTTTTTTCTAAGTGTCTGATCGAGAGAAGGAAAAAGAGGTGATTTTTAGCCACTCTCGATTTTTTACTTAGAAAAAATCCAAATTTTTTTTTTTTTTTTTCCGTTTTTTTTCTAAGTGTCTGATCGAGAGAAGGAAAAAGAGGTGATTTTTAGCCACTCTCGATTTTGTACTTAGAAAAAATCCAAATTTTTTTTTTTTTTTTTTCCGTTTTTTTTCTAAGTGTCTGATCGAGAGAAGGAAAAAGAGGTGATTTTTAGCCTCTCTCGATTTTGTACTTAGAAAAAATCCAATTTTTTTTTTTTTTTTTCATTTTTTTTTCTAAGTGTCTGATCGAGAGAAGGAAAAAGAGGTGATTTTTAGCCACTCTCGATTTTGTACTTAGAAAAAATCCAAATTTTTTTTTTTTTTTTTCCGTTTTTTTTCTAAGTGTCTGATCGAGAGAAGGAAAAAGAGGTGATTTTTAGCCACTCTCGATTTTGTACTTAGAAAAAATCCAAATTTTTTTTTTTTTTTTTTCCGTTTTTTTTCTAAGTGTCTGATCGAGAAAAGGAAAAAGAAGTGATTTTTAGCCTCTCTCGATTTTGTACTTAGAAAAAATCCAAATTTTTTTTTTTTTTTTTTCCGTTTTTTTTCTAAGTGTCTGATCGAGAGAAGGAAAAAGAGGTGATTTTTAGCCACTCTCGATTTTGTACTTAGAAAAAATCCAAATTTTTTTTTTTTTTTTTCCGTTTTTTTTCTAAGTGTCTGATCGAGAGAAGGAAAAAGAGGTGATTTTTAGCCTCTCTCGATTTTGTACTTAGAAAAAATCCAATTTTTTTTTTTTTTTTTCATTTTTTTTCTAAGTGTCTGATCGAGAAAAGGAAAAAGAGGTGATTTTTAGCCTCTCTCGATTTTGTACTTAGAAAAAATCCAAATTTTATTTTTTTTTTTTTTCCGTTTTTTTTCTAAGTGTCTGATCGAGAGAAGGAAAAAGAGGTGATTTTTAGCCTCTCTCGATTTTGTACTTAGAAAAAATCCAAATTTTTTTTTTTTTTTTTTCCGTTTTTTTTCTAAGTGTCTGATCGAGAGAAGGAAAAAGAGGTGATTTTTAGCCACTCTCGATTTTGTACTTAGAAAAAATCCAAATTTTTTTTTTTTTTTTTTTCCGTTTTTTTTCTAAGTGTCTGATCGAGAGAAGGAAAAAGAGGTGATTTTTAGCCTCTCTCGATTTTGTACTTAGAAAAAATCCAATTTTTTTTTTTTTTTTTTCATTTTTTTTTCTAAGTGTCTGATCGAGAGAAGGAAAAAGAGGTGATTTTTAGCCACTCTCGATTTTGTACTTAGAAAAAATCCAATTTTTTTTTTTTTTTTTTTCCGTTTTTTTTCTAAGTGTCTGATCGAGAGAAGGAAAAAGAGGTGATTTTTAGCCACTCTCGATTTTGTACTTAGAAAAAATCCAAATTTTTTTTTTTTTTTTTTTCCGTTTTTTTTCTAAGTGTCTGATCGAGAGAAGGAAAAAGAGGTGATTTTTAGCCTCTCTCGATTTTGTACATAGAAAAAATCCAATTTTTTTTTTTTTTTTCATTTTTTTTTCTAAGTGTCTGATCGAGAAAAGGAAAAAGAGGTGATTTTTAGCCTCTCTCGATTTTGTACTTAGAAAAAATCCAAATTTTTTTTTTTTTTTTTTTTCCGTTTTTTTTCTAAGTGTCTGATCGAGAGAAGGAAAAAGAGGTGATTTTTAGCAACTCTCGATTTTGTACTTAGAAAAAATCCAAATTTTTTTTTTTTTTTTTTCCGTTTTTTTTTCTAAGTGTCTGATCGAGAGAAGGAAAAAGAGGTGATTTTTAGCCTCTCTCGATTTTGTACTTAGAAAAAATCCCAATTTTTTTTTTTTTTTTTTCCGTTTTTTTTCTAAGTGTCTGATCGAGAGAAGGAAAAAGAGGTGATTTTTAGCCTCTCTCGATTTTGTACTTAGAAAAAATCCAAATTTTTTTTTTTTTTTCCGTTTTTTTTCTAAGTGTCTGATCGAGAGAAGGAAAAAGAGGTGATTTTTAGCCTCTCTCGATTTTGTAGTTAGAAAAAATCCAATTTTTTTTTTTTTTTTTTCCGTTTTTTTTCTAAGTGTCTGATCGAGAGAAGGAAAAAGAGGTGATTTTTAGCCTCTCTCGATTTTGTACTTAGAAAAAATCCAAATTTTTTTTTTTTTTTTTTCCGTTTTTTTTCTAAGTGTCTGATCGAGAGAAGGAACAAGAGGTGATTTTTAGCCTCTCTCGATTTTGTACTTAGAAAAAATCCAAATTTTTTTTTTTTTTTTTTCCGTTTTTTTTCTAAGTGTCTGATCGAGAGAAGGAAAAAGAGGTGATTTTTAGCCTCTCTCGATTTTGTACTTAGAAAAAATCCAAATTTTTTTTTTTTTTTCCGTTTTTTTTCTAAGTGTCTGATCGAGAGAAGGAAAAAGAGGTGATTTTTAGCCTCTCTCGATTTTGTAGTTAGAAAAAATCCAATTTTTTTTTTTTTTTTTTCCGTTTTTTTTCTAAGTGTCTGATCGAGAGAAGGAAAAAGAGGTGATTTTTAGCCTCTCTCGATTTTGTACTTAGAAAAAATCCAAATTTTTTTTTTTTTTTTTTCCGTTTTTTTTCTAAGTGTCTGATCGAGAGAAGGAACAAGAGGTGATTTTTAGCCTCTCTCGATTTTGTACTTAGAAAAAATCCAAATTTTTTTTTTTTTTTTTTTTTTTTTCTAAGTGTCCGATCGAGAGAAGGAAAAAGAGGTGATTTTTAGCCTCTCTCGATTTTGTACTTAGAAAAAATCCAAATTTTTTTTTTTTTTTTTTCCGTTTTTTTTCTAAGTGTCTGATCGAGAGAAGGAAAAAGAAGTGATTTTTAGCCTCTCTCGATTTTGTACTAAGAAAAAATCCAAATTTTTTTTTTTTTTTTTTTTTTTTTTTCTAAGTGTCCGATCGAGAGAAGGAAAAAGAGGTGATTTTTAGCCTCTCTCGATTTTGTACTTAGAAAAAAATCCAAATTTTTTTTTTTTTTTTTTTCCGTTTTTTTTCTAAGTGTCTGATCGAGAGAAGGAAAAAGAGGTGATTTTTAGCCTCTCTCGATTTTGTACTTAGAAAAAATCCAATTTTTTTTTTTTTTTTTTTTTTTTTTTCTAAGTGTCCGATCGAGAGAAGGAAAAAGAGGTGATTTTTAGCCTCTCTCGATTTTGTACTTAGAAAAAATCCAAATTTTTTTTTTTTTTTTTTCCGTTTTTTTTCTAAGTGTCTGATCGAGAGAAGGAAAAAGAGGTGATTTTTAGCCTCTCTCGATTTTTTACTTAGAAAAAATCCAAATTTTTTTTTTTTTTTTTTTTTTTTTTCTAAGTGTCCGATCGAGAGAAGGAAAAAGAGGTGATTTTTAGCCTCTCTCGATTTTGTACTTAGAAAAAATCCAATTTTTTTTTTTTTTTTTTCATTTTTTTTTCTAAGTGTCTGATCGAGAGAAGGAAAAAGAGGTGATTTTTAGCCACTCTCGAATTTGTACTTAGAAAAAATCCAAATTTTTTTTTTTTTTTTTTCCGTTTTTTTTCTAAGTGTCTGATCGAGAGAAGGAAAAAGAGGTGATTTTTAGCCACTCTCGATTTTGTACTTAGAAAAAACCAATTTTTTTTTTTTTTTTTTTCCGTTTTTTTTCTAAGTGTCTGATCGAGAGAAGGAAAAAGAGGTGATTTTTAGCCTCTCTCGATTTTGTACTTAGAAAAAATCCAATTTTTTTTTTTTTTTTTCATTTTTTTTCTAAGTGTCTGATCGAGAAAAGGAAAAAGAGGTGATTTTTAGCCTCTCTCGATTTTGTACTTAGAAAAAATCCAAATTTTTTTTTTTTTTTTTTCCGTTTTTTTTCTAAGTTTCTGATCGAGAGAAGGAAAAAGAGGTGATTTTTAGCCACTCTCGATTTTGTACTTAGAAAAAATCCAAATTTTTTTTTTTTTTTTTTCCGTTTTTTTTCTAAGTGTCTGATCGAGAGAAGGAAAAAGAGGTGATTTTTAGCCTCTCTCGATTTTGTACTTAGAAAAAATCCAAATTTTTTTTTTTTTTTTTTCCGTTTTTTTTCTAAGTGTCTGATCGAGAGAAGGAAAAAGAGGTGATTTTTAGCCACTCTCGATTTTGTACTTAGAAAAAATCCAAATTTTTTTTTTTTTTTTTTCCGTTTTTTTTCTAAGTGTCTGATCGAGAGAAGGAAAAAGAGGTGATTTTTAGCCTCTCTCGATTTTGTACTTAGAAAAAATCCAATTTTTTTTTTTTTTTTTTTATTTTTTTTTCTAAGTGTCTGATCGAGAGAAGGAAAAAGAGGTGATTTTTAGCCACCCTCGATTTTGTACTTAGAAAAAATCCAAATTTTTTTTTTTTTTTTTTCCGTTTTTTTTCTAAGTGTCTGATCGAGAAAAGGAAAAAGAGGTGATTTTTAGCCTCTCTCGATTTTGTACTTAGAAAAAATCCAAATTTTTTTTTTTTTTTTTTCCGTTTTTTTTCTAAGTGTCTGATCGAGAGAAGGAAAAAGAGGTGATTTTTAGCCACTCTCGATTTTGTACTTAGAAAAAATCCAATTTTTTTTTTTTTTTTTTTTTTCCGTTTTTTTTCTAAGTGTCTGATCGAGAGAAGGAAAAAGAGGTGATTTTTAGCCTCTCTCGATTTTGTACTTAGAAAAAATCCAATTTTTTTTTTTTTTTTTTCATTTTTTTTTCTAAGTGTCTGATCGAGAAAAGGAAAAAGAGGTGATTTTTAGCCTCTCTCGATTTTGTACTTAGAAAAAATCCAAATTTTTATTTTTTTTTTTTCCGTTTTTTTTCTAAGTGTCTGATCGAGAAAAGGAAAAAGAGGTGATTTTTAGCCTCTCTCGATTTTGTACTTAGAAAAAATCCAAATTTTTTTTTTTTTTTTTTCCGTTTTTTTTCTAAGTGTCTGATCGAGAGAAGGAAAAAGAGGTGATTTTTAGCCTCTCTCGATTTTGTACTTAGAAAAAATCCAATTTTTTTTTTTTTTTTTTCATTTTTTTTTCTAAGTGTCTGATCGAGAGAAGGAAAAAGAGGTGATTTTTAGCCACTCTCGATTTTGTACTTAGAAAAAATCCAAATTTTTTTTTTTTTTTTTTCCGTTTTTTTTCTAAGTGTCTGATCGAGAGAAGGAAAAAGAGGTGATTTTTAGCCACTCTCGATTTTGTACTTAGAAAAAATCCAAATTTTTTTTTTTTTTTTTTCCGTTTTTTTTCTAAGTGTCTGATCGAGAGAAGGAAAAAGAGGTGATTTTTAGCCTCTCTCGATTTTGTACTTAGAAAAAATCCAAATTTTTTTTTTTTTTTTTTCCGTTTTTTTTCTAAGTGTCTGATCGAGAGAAGGAAAAAGAGGTGATTTTTAGCCACTCTCGATTTTGTACTTAGAAAAAATCCAAATTTTTTTTTTTTTTTTTTCCGTTTTTTTTCTAAGTGTCTGATCGAGAGAAGGAAAAAGAGGTGATTTTTAGCCTCTCTCGATTTTGTACTTAGAAAAAATCCAATTTTTTTTTTTTTTTTTTCATTTTTTTTTCTAAGTGTCTGATCGAGAGAAGGAAAAAGAGGTGATTTTTAGCCACTCTCGATTTTGTACTTAGAAAAAATCCAAATTTTTTTTTTTTTTTTTTCCGTTTTTTTTCTAAGTGTCTTATCGAGAGAAGGAAAAAGAGGTGATTTTTAGCCACTCTCGATTTTGTACTTCGAAAAAATCCAAATTTTTTTTATTTTTTTTTTCCGTTTTTTTTCTAAGTGTCTGATCGAGAGAAGGAAAAAGAGGTGATTTTTAGCCACTCTCGATTTTGTACTTAGAAAAAATCCAATTTTTTTTTTTTTTGTTTTCCGTTTTTTTTCTAAGTGTCTGATCGAGAGAAGGAAAAAGAGGTGATTTTTAGCCTCTCTCGATTTTGTACTTAGAAAAAATCCAATTTTTTTTTTTTTTTACATTTTTTTTTCTAAGTGTCTGATCGAGAAAAGGAAAAAGAGGTGATTTTTAGCCTCTCTCGATTTTGTACTTAGAAAAAATCCAAATTTTTTTTTTTTTTTTTTCCGTTTTTTTTCCTAAGTGTCTGATCGAGAAAAGGAAAAAGAGGTGATTTTTAGCCTCTCTCGATTTTGTACTAAGAAAAAATCCAAATTTTTTTTATTTTTTTTTTCCGTTTTTTTTCTAAGTGTCTGATCGAGAGAAGGAAAAAGAGGTGATTTTTAGCCACTCTCGATTTTGTACTTAGAAAAAATCCAATTTTTTTTTTTTTTGTTTTCCGTTTTTTTTCTAAGTGTCTGATCGAGAGAAGGAAAAAGAGGTGATTTTTAGCCACTCTCGATTTTGTACTTAGAAAAAATCCAAATTTTTTTTTTTTTTTTTTCCGTTTTTTTTCTAAGTGTCTGATCGAGAGAAGGAAAAAGAGGTGATTTTTAGCCACTCTCGATTTTGTACTTAGAAAAAATCCAAATTTTTTTTCTTTTTTTTTTCCGTTTTTTTTCTAAGTGTCTGATCGAGAAAAGGAAAAAGAGGTGATTTTTAGCCTCTCTCGATTTTGTACTTAGAAAAAATCCAATTTTTTTTTTTTTTTTTTTCCGTTTTTTTTCTAAGTGTCTGATCGAGAGAAGGAAAAAGAGGTGATTTTTAGCCACTCTCGATTTTGTACTTAGAAAAAATCCAAATTTTTTTTTTTTTTTTTTCCGTTTTTTTCTAAGTGTCTGATCGAGAGAAGGAAAAAGAGGTGATTTTTAGCCTCTCTCGATTTTGTACTTAGAAAAAATCCAAATTTTTTTTTTTTTTTTCATTTTTTTTTCTAAGTGTCTGATCGAGAGAAGGAAAAAGAGGTGATTTTTAGCCACTCTCGATTTTGTACTTAGAAAAAATCCAAATTTTTTATTTTTTTTTTCCGTTTTTTTTCTAAGTGTCTGATCGAGAGAAGGAAAAAGAGGTGATTTTTAGCCACTCTCGATTTTGTACTTAGAAAAAATCCAAATTTTTTTTTTTTTTTTTTCCGTTTTTTTTCTAAGTGTCTGATCGAGAAAAGGAAAAATAGGTGATTTTTAGCCTCTCTCGATTTTGTACTTAGAAAAAATCCAAATTTTTTTTTTTTTTTTTTCCGTTTTTTTTCTAAGTGTCTGATGGAGAGAAGGAAAAAGAGGTGATTTTTAGCCACTCTCGATTTTGTACTTAGAAAAAATCCAAATTTTTTTTTTTTTTTTTTCCGTTTTTTTTCTAAGTGTCTGATCGAGAAAAGGAAAAATAGGTGATTTTTAGCCTCTCTCGATTTTGTACTTAGAAAAAATCCAAATTTTTTTTTTTTCCGTTTTTTTTCTAAGTGTCTGATCGAGAGAAGGAAAAAGAGGTGATTTTTAGCCACTCTCGATTTTGTACTTAGAAAAAATCCAAATTTTTTTTTTTTTTTTTTCCGTTTTTTTTCTAAGTGTCTGATCGAGAGAAGGAAAAAGAGGTGATTTTTAGCCTCTCTCGATTTTGTACTTAGAAAAAATCCAATTTTTTTTTTTTTTTTTTTTTTTTTTTTCTAAGTGTCTGATCGAGAGAAGGAAAAAGAGGTGATTTTTAGCCACTCTCGATTTTGTACTTAGAAAAAATCCAAATTGTTTTTTTTTTTTTTTCCGTTTTTTTTCTAAGTGTCTGATCGAGAGAAGGAAAAAGAGGTGATTTTTAGCCTCTCTCGATTTTGTACTTAGAAAAAATCCAAATTTTTTTTTTTTTTTTTTTCCGTTTTTTTTCTAAGTGTCTGATCGAGAAAAGGAAAAATAGGTGATTTTTAGCCTCTCTCGATTTTGTACTTAGAAAAAATCCAAATTTGTTTTTGTTTTTTTTCCGTTTTTTTCTAAGTGTCTGATCGAGAGAAGGAAAAAGAGGTGATTTTTAGCCTCTCTCGATTTTGTACTTAGAAAAAATCCAATTTTTTTTTTTTTTTTTTCATTTTTTTTTCTAAGTGTCTGATCGAGAGAAGGAAAAAGAGGTGATTTTTAGCCACTCTCGATTTTGTACTTAGAAAAAATCCAAATTTTTTTTTTTTTTTTTCCGTTTTTTTTCTAAGTGTCTGATCGAGAGAAGGAAAAAGAGGTGATTTTTAGCCACTCTCGATTTTGTACTTAGAAAAAATCCAAATTTTTTTTTTTTTTTTTTCCGTTTTTTTTCTAAGTGTCTGATCGAGAAAAGGAAAAATAGGTGATTTTTAGCCTCTCTCGATTTTGTACTTAGAAAAAATCCAAATTTTTTTTTTTTTTTTTTCCGTTTTTTTTCTAAGTGTCTGATGGAGAGAAGGAAAAAGAGGTGATTTTTAGCCACTCTCGATTTTGTACTTAGAAAAAATCCAAATTTTTTTTTTTTTTTTTCCGTTTTTTTTCTAAGTGTCTGATCGAGAAAAGGAAAAATAGGTGATTTTTAGCCTCTCTCGATTTTGTACTTAGAAAAAATCCAAATTTTTTTTTTTTTTTTTTCCGTTTTTTTTCTAAGTGTCTGATCGAGAGAAGGAAAAAGAGGTGATTTTTAGCCACTCTCGATTTTGTACTTAGAAAAAATCCAAATTTTTTTTTTTTTTTTTCCGTTTTTTTTCTAAGTGTCTGATCGAGAGAAGGAAAAAGAGGTGATTTTTAGCCTCTCTCGATTTTGTACTTAGAAAAAATCCAATTTTTTTTTTTTTTTTTTTTCCGTTTTTTTTCTAAGTGTCTGATCGAGAGAAGGAAAAAGAGGTGATTTTTAGCCACTCTCGATTTTGTACTTAGAAAAAATCAAAATTTTTTTTTTTTTTTTTTCCGTTTTTTTTCTAAGTGTCTGATCGAGAGAAGGAAAAAGAGGTGATTTTTAGCCTCTCTCGATTTTGTACTTAGAAAAAATCCAATTTTTTTTTTTTTTTTTTCATTTTTTTTTCTAAGTGTCTGATCGAGAGAAGGAAAAAGAGGTGATTTTTAGCCACTCTCGATTTTGTACTTAGAAAAAATCCAAATTTTTTTTTTTTTTTTTCCGTTTTTTTTCTAAGTGTCTGATCGAGAGAAGGAAAAAGAGGTGATTTTTAGCCACCCTCGATTTTGTACTTAGAAAAAATCCAAATTTTTTTTTTTTTTTTTTCCGTTTTTTTTCTAAGTGTCTGATCGAGAAAAGGAAAAAGAGGTGATTTTTAGCCTCTCTCGATTTTGTACTTAGAAAAAATCCAAATTTTTTTTTTTTTTTTTTCCGTTTTTTTTCTAAGTGTCTGATCGAGAGAAGGAAAAAGAGGTGATTTTTAGCCACTCTGGATTTTGTACTTAGAAAAAATCAAATTTTTTTTTTTTTTTTTTCCGTTTTTTTTCTAAGTGTCTGATCGAGAGAAGGAAAAAGAGGTGATTTTTAGCCTCTCTCGATTTTGTACTTAGAAAAAATCCAATTTTTTTTTTTTTTTTCATTTTTTTTTCTAAGTGTCTGATCGAGAAAAGGAAAAAGAGGTGATTTTTAGCCTCTCTCGATTTTGTACTTAGAAAAAATCCAAATTTTTTTTTTTTTTTTTTCCGTTTTTTTTCTAAGTGTCTGATCGAGAGAAGGAAAAAGAGGTGATTTTTAGCCACTCTGGATTTTGTACTTAGAAAAAATCCAAATTTTTTTTTTTTTTTTTCCGTTTTTTTTCTAAGTGTCTGATCGAGAGAAGGAAAAAGAGGTGATTTTTAGCCTCTCTCGATTTTGTACTTAGAAAAAATCCAATTATTTTTTTTTTTTTTCATTTTTTTTTCTAAGTGTCTGATCGAGAGAAGGAAAAAGAGGTGATTTTTAGCCACTCTCGATTTTGTACTTAGAAAAAATCCAAATTTTTTTTTTTTTTTTTTCCGTTTTTTTTCTAAGTGTCTGATCGAGAGAAGGAAAAAGAGGTGATTTTTAGCCACTCTCGATTTTGTACTTAGAAAAAATCCAAATTTTTTTTTTTTTTTTTTCCGTTTTTTTTCTAAGTGTCTGATCGAGAGAAGGAAAAAGAGGTGATTTTTAGCCTCTCTCGATTTTGTACTTAGAAAAAATCCCAATTTTTTTTTTTTTTTTTTCCGTTTTTTTTCTAAGTGTCTGATCGAGAAAAGGAAAAAGAGGTGATTTTTAGCCACTCTCGATTTTGTACTTAGAAAAAATCCAAATTTGTTTTTTTTTTTTTTCCGTTTTTTTTCTAAGTGTCTGATCGAGAGAAGGAAAAAGAGGTGATTTTTAGCCTCTCTCGATTTTGTACTTAGAAAAAATCCAATTTTTTTTTTTTTTTTTTCATTTTTTTTTCTAAGTGTCTGATCGAGAGAAGGAAAAAGAGGTGATTTTTAGCCACTCTCGATTTTGTACTTAGAAAAAATCCAAATTTTTTTTTTTTTTTTTCCGTTTTTTTTCTAAGTGTCTGATCGAGAGAAGGAAAAAGAGGTGATTTTTAGCCACTCTCGATTTTGTATTTAGAAAAAATCCAATTTTTTTTTTTTTTTTTTTCCGTTTTTTTTCTAAGTGTCTGATCGAGAGAAGGAAAAAGAGGTGATTTTTAGCCTCTCTCGATTTTGTACTTAGAAAAAATCCAAATTTTATTTTTTTTTTTTCCGTTTTTTTTCTAAGTGTCTGATCGAGAGAAGGAAAAAGAGGTGATTTTTAGCCACTCTCGATTTTGTACTTAGAAAAAATCCAAATTTTTTTTTTTTTTTTTTTTCCGTTTTTTTTCTAAGTGTCTGATCGAGAGAAGGAAAAAGAGGTGATTTTTAGCCTCTCTCGATTTTGTACTTAGAAAAAATCCAATTTTTTTTTTTTTTTTTTCATTTTTTTTTCTAAGTGTCTGATCGAGAGAAGGAAAAAGAGGTGATTTTTAGCCACTCTCGATTTTGTACTTCGAAAAAATCCAAATTTTTTTTTTTTTTTTTTTCCGTTTTTTTTCTAAGTGTCTGATCGAGAGAAGGAAAAAGAGGTGATTTTTAGCCTCTCTCGATTTTGTACTTAGAAAAAATCCAATTTTTTTTTTTTTTTTTTCATTTTTTTTTCTAAGTGTCTGATCGAGAGAAGGAAAAAGAGGTGATTTTTAGCCACTCTCGAATTTGTACTTAGAAAAAATCCAAATTTTTTTTTTTTTTTTTTCCGTTTTTTTTCTAAGTGTCTGATCGAGAGAAGGAAAAAGAGGTGATTTTTAGCCACTCTCGATTTTGTACTTAGAAAAAATCCAATTTTTTTTTTTTTTTTTTTCCGTTTTTTTTCTAAGTGTCTGATCGAGAGAAGGAAAAAGAGGTGATTTTTAGCCTCTCTCGATTTTGTACTTAGAAAAAATCCAATTTTTTTTTTTTTTTTTTCATTTTTTTTTCTAAGTGTCTGATCGAGAAAAGGAAAAAGAGGTGATTTTTAGCCTCTCTCGATTTTGTACTTAGAAAAAATCCAAATTTTTTTTTTTTTTTTTTCCGTTTTTTTTCTAAGTGTCTGATCGAGAAAAGGAAAAATAGGTGATTTTTAGCCTCTCTCGATTTTGTACTTAGAAAAAATCCAAATTTGTTTTTGTTTTTTTTCCGTTTTTTTCTAAGTGTCTGATCGAGAGAAGGAAAAAGAGGTGATTTTTAGCCTCTCTCGATTTTGTACTTAGAAAAAATCCAATTTTTTTTTTTTTTTTTTCATTTTTTTTTCTAAGTGTCTGATCGAGAGAAGGAAAAAGAGGTGATTTTTAGCCACTCTCGATTTTGTACTTAGAAAAAATCCAAATTTTTTTTTTTTTTTTTCCGTTTTTTTTCTAAGTGTCTGATCGAGAGAAGGAAAAAGAGGTGATTTTTAGCCACTCTCGATTTTGTACTTAGAAAAAATCCAAATTTTTTTTTTTTTTTTTTCCGTTTTTTTTCTAAGTGTCTGATCGAGAAAAGGAAAAATAGGTGATTTTTAGCCTCTCTCGATTTTGTACTTAGAAAAAATCCAAATTTTTTTTTTTTTTTTTCCGTTTTTTTTCTAAGTGTCTGATGGAGAGAAGGAAAAAGAGGTGATTTTTAGCCACTCTCGATTTTGTACTTAGAAAAAATCCAAATTTTTTTTTTTTTTTTTTCCGTTTTTTTTCTAAGTGTCTGATCGAGAAAAGGAAAAATAGGTGATTTTTAGCCTCTCTCGATTTTGTACTTAGAAAAAATCCAAATTTTTTTTTTTTTTTTTTCCGTTTTTTTTCTAAGTGTCTGATCGAGAGAAGGAAAAAGAGGTGATTTTTAGCCACTCTCGATTTTGTACTTAGAAAAAATCCAAATTTTTTTTTTTTTTTTTCCGTTTTTTTTCTAAGTGTCTGATCGAGAGAAGGAAAAAGAGGTGATTTTTAGCCTCTCTCGATTTTGTACTTAGAAAAAATCCAATTTTTTTTTTTTTTTTTTTCCGTTTTTTTTCTAAGTGTCTGATCGAGAGAAGGAAAAAGAGGTGATTTTTAGCCACTCTCGATTTTGTACTTAGAAAAAATCAAAATTTTTTTTTTTTTTTTTTCCGTTTTTTTTTCTAAGTGTCTGATCGAGAGAAGGAAAAAGAGGTGATTTTTAGCCTCTCTCGATTTTGTACTTAGAAAAAATCCAATTTTTTTTTTTTTTTTTTCATTTTTTTTTCTAAGTGTCTGATCGAGAGAAGGAAAAAGAGGTGATTTTTAGCCACTCTCGATTTTGTACTTAGAAAAAATCCAAATTTTTTTTTTTTTTTTTCCGTTTTTTTTCTAAGTGTCTGATCGAGAGAAGGAAAAAGAGGTGATTTTTAGCCACCCTCGATTTTGTACTTAGAAAAAATCCAAATTTTTTTTTTTTTTTTTTCCGTTTTTTTTCTAAGTGTCTGATCGAGAAAAGGAAAAAGAGGTGATTTTTAGCCTCTCTCGATTTTGTACTTAGAAAAAATCCAAATTTTTTTTTTTTTTTTTTCCGTTTTTTTTCTAAGTGTCTGATCGAGAGAAGGAAAAAGAGGTGATTTTTAGCCACTCTGGATTTTGTACTTAGAAAAAATCAAATTTTTTTTTTTTTTTTTTCCGTTTTTTTTCTAAGTGTCTGATCGAGAGAAGGAAAAAGAGGTGATTTTTAGCCTCTCTCGATTTTGTACTTAGAAAAAATCCAATTTTTTTTTTTTTTTTCATTTTTTTTTCTAAGTGTCTGATCGAGAAAAGGAAAAAGAGGTGATTTTTAGCCTCTCTCGATTTTGTACTTAGAAAAAATCCAAATTTTTTTTTTTTTTTTTTCCGTTTTTTTTCTAAGTGTCTGATCGAGAGAAGGAAAAAGAGGTGATTTTTAGCCACTCTGGATTTTGTACTTAGAAAAAATCCAAATTTTTTTTTTTTTTTTTCCGTTTTTTTTCTAAGTGTCTGATCGAGAGAAGGAAAAAGAGGTGATTTTTAGCCTCTCTCGATTTTGTACTTAGAAAAAATCCAATTATTTTTTTTTTTTTTCATTTTTTTTTCTAAGTGTCTGATCGAGAGAAGGAAAAAGAGGTGATTTTTAGCCACTCTCGATTTTGTACTTAGAAAAAATCCAAATTTTTTTTTTTTTTTTTTCCGTTTTTTTTCTAAGTGTCTGATCGAGAGAAGGAAAAAGAGGTGATTTTTAGCCACTCTCGATTTTGTACTTAGAAAAAATCCAAATTTTTTTTTTTTTTTTTTCCGTTTTTTTTCTAAGTGTCTGATCGAGAGAAGGAAAAAGAGGTGATTTTTAGCCTCTCTCGATTTTGTACTTAGAAAAAATCCCAATTTTTTTTTTTTTTTTTTCCGTTTTTTTTCTAAGTGTCTGATCGAGAAAAGGAAAAAGAGGTGATTTTTAGCCACTCTCGATTTTGTACTTAGAAAAAATCCAAATTTTTTTTTTTTTTTTTTCCGTTTTTTTTCTAAGTGTCTGATCGAGAGAAGGAAAAAGAGGTGATTTTTAGCCTCTCTCGATTTTGTACTTAGAAAAAATCCAATTTTTTTTTTTTTTTTTTCATTTTTTTTTCTAAGTGTCTGATCGAGAGAAGGAAAAAGAGGTGATTTTTAGCCACTCTCGATTTTGTACTTAGAAAAAATCCAAATTTTTTTTTTTTTTTTTTCCGTTTTTTTTCTAAGTGTCTGATCGAGAGAAGGAAAAAGAGGTGATTTTTAGCCACTCTCGATTTTGTATTTAGAAAAAATCCAATTTTTTTTTTTTTTTTTTTCCGTTTTTTTTCTAAGTGTCTGATCGAGAGAAGGAAAAAGAGGTGATTTTTAGCCTCTCTCGATTTTGTACTTAGAAAAAATCCAAATTTTATTTTTTTTTTTTCCGTTTTTTTTCTAAGTGTCTGATCGAGAGAAGGAAAAAGAGGTGATTTTTAGCCACTCTCGATTTTGTACTTAGAAAAAATCCAAATTTTTTTTTTTTTTTTTTTTCCGTTTTTTTTCTAAGTGTCTGATCGAGAGAAGGAAAAAGAGGTGATTTTTAGCCTCTCTCGATTTTGTACTTAGAAAAAATCCAATTTTTTTTTTTTTTTTTTCATTTTTTTTTCTAAGTGTCTGATCGAGAGAAGGAAAAAGAGGTGATTTTTAGCCACTCTCGATTTTGTACTTCGAAAAAATCCAAATTTTTTTTTTTTTTTTTTTCCGTTTTTTTTCTAAGTGTCTGATCGAGAGAAGGAAAAAGAGGTGATTTTTAGCCTCTCTCGATTTTGTACTTAGAAAAAATCCAATTTTTTTTTTTTTTTTTTCATTTTTTTTTCTAAGTGTCTGATCGAGAGAAGGAAAAAGAGGTGATTTTTAGCCACTCTCGAATTTGTACTTAGAAAAAATCCAAATTTTTTTTTTTTTTTTTTCCGTTTTTTTTCTAAGTGTCTGATCGAGAGAAGGAAAAAGAGGTGATTTTTAGCCACTCTCGATTTTGTACTTAGAAAAAATCCAATTTTTTTTTTTTTTTTTTTCCGTTTTTTTTCTAAGTGTCTGATCGAGAGAAGGAAAAAGAGGTGATTTTTAGCCTCTCTCGATTTTGTACTTAGAAAAAATCCAATTTTTTTTTTTTTTTTTTCATTTTTTTTTCTAAGTGTCTGATCGAGAAAAGGAAAAAGAGGTGATTTTTAGCCTCTCTCGATTTTGTACTTAGAAAAAATCCAAATTTTTTTTTTTTTTTTTTCCGTTTTTTTTCTAAGTTTCTGATCGAGAGAAGGAAAAAGAGGTGATTTTTAGCCACTCTCGATTTTGTACTTAGAAAAAATCCAAATTTTTTTTTTTTTTTTTTCCGTTTTTTTTCTAAGTGTCTGATCGAGAGAAGGAAAAAGAGGTGATTTTTAGCCTCTCTCGATTTTGTACTTAGAAAAAATCCAAATTTTTTTTTTTTTTTTTTCCGTTTTTTTTCTAAGTGTCTGATCGAGAGAAGGAAAAAGAGGTGATTTTTAGCCACTCTCGATTTTGTACTTAGAAAAAATCCAAATTTTTTTTTTTTTTTTTTCCGTTTTTTTTCTAAGTGTCTGATCGAGAGAAGGAAAAAGAGGTGATTTTTAGCCTCTCTCGATTTTGTACTTAGAAAAAATCCATTTTTTTTTTTTTTTTTTTAATTTTTTTTTCTAAGTGTCTGATCGAGAGAAGGAAAAAGAGGTGATTTTTAGCCACCCTCGATTTTGTACTTAGAAAAAATCCAAATTTTTTTTTTTTTTTTTTCCGTTTTTTTTCTAAGTGTCTGATCGAGAAAAGGAAAAAGAGGTGATTTTTAGCCTCTCTCGATTTTGTACTTAGAAAAAATCCAAATTTTTTTTTTTTTTTTTTCCGTTTTTTTTCTAAGTTTCTGATCGAGAGAAGGAAAAAGAGGTGATTTTTAGCCACTCTCGATTTTGTACTTAGAAAAAATCCAATTTTTTTTTTTTTTTTTTTCCGTTTTTTTTCTAAGTGTCTGATCGAGAGAAGGAAAAAGAGGTGATTTTTAGCCTCTCTCGATTTTGTACTTAGAAAAAATCCAATTTTTTTTTTTTTTTTTTCATTTTTTTTTCTAAGTGTCTGATCGAGAAAAGGAAAAAGAGGTGATTTTTAGCCTCTCTCGATTTTGTACTTAGAAAAAATCCAAATTTTTATTTTTTTTTTTTCCGTTTTTTTTCTAAGTGTCTGATCGAGAAAAGGAAAAAGAGGTGATTTTTAGCCTCTCTCGATTTTGTACTTAGAAAAAATCCAAATTTTTTTTTTTTTTTTTCCGTTTTTTTTCTAAGTGTCTGATCGAGACAAGGAAAAAGAGGTGATTTTTAGCCTCTCTCGATTTTGTACTTAGAAAAAATCCATTTTTTTTTTTTTTTTTTTCATTTTTTTTTCTAAGTGTCTGATCGAGAGAAGGAAAAAGAGGTGATTTTTAGCCACTCTCGATTTTGTACTTAGAAAAAATCCAAATTTTTTTATTTTTTTTTTCCGTTTTTTTTCTAAGTGTCTGATTGAGAGAAGGAAAAAGAGGTGATTTTTAGCCACTCTCGATTTTGTACTTAGAAAAAATCCAAATTTTTTTTTTTTTTTTTTCCGTTTTTTTTCTAAGTGTCTGATCGAGAGAAGGAAAAAGAGGTGATTTTTAGCCTCTCTCGATTTTGTACTTAGAAAAAATCCAAATTTTTTTTTTTTTTTTTTCCGTTTTTTTTCTAAGTGTCTGATCGAGAGAAGGAAAAAGAGGTGATTTTTAGCCACTCTCGATTTTGTACTTAGAAAAAATCCAAATTTTTTTTTTTTTTTTTTTCCGTTTTTTTTCTAAGTGTCTGATCGAGAGAAGGAAAAAGAGGTGATTTTTAGCCACTCTCGATTTTGTACTTAGAAAAAATCCAAATTTTTTTTTTTTTTTTTTCCGTTTTTTTTCTAAGTGTCTGATCGAGAGAAGGAAAAAGAGGTGATTTTTAGCCTCTCTCGATTTTGTACTTAGAAAAAATCCAATTTTTTTTTTTATTTATTTTTTTTTTTTCTAAGTGTCTGATCGAGAGAAGGAAAAAGAGGTGATTTTTAGCCACTCTCGATTTTGTACTTAGAAAAAATCCAAATTTTTTTTTTTTTTTTTTCCGTTTTTTTTCTAAGTGTCTGATCGAGAGAAGGAAAAAGAGGTGATTTTTAGCCTCTCTCGATTTTGTACTTAGAAAAAATCCAAATTTTTTTTTTTTTTTTTTCCGTTTTTTTTCTAAGTGTCTGATCGAGAAAAGGAAAAATAGGTGATTTTTAGCCTCTCTCGATTTTGTACTTAGAAAAAATCCAAATTTGTTTTTTTTTTTTTCCGTTTTTTTCTAAGTGTCTGATCGAGAGAAGGAAAAAGAGGTGATTTTTAGCCTCTCTCGATTTTGTACTTAGAAAAAATCCAATTTTTTTTTTTTTTTTTTCATTTTTTTTTCTAAGTGTCTGATCGAGAGAAGGAAAAAGAGGTGATTTTTAGCCACTCTCGATTTTGTACTTAGAAAAAATCAAATTTTTTTTTTTTTTTTTCCGTTTTTTTTCTAAGTGTCTGATCGAGAGAAGGAAAAAGAGGTGATTTTTAGCCACTCTCGATTTTGTACTTAGAAAAAATCAAAATTTTTTTTTTTTTTTTTTCCGTTTTTTTTCTAAGTGTCTGATCGAGAAAAGGAAAAATAGGTGATTTTTAGCCTCTCTCGATTTTGTACTTAGAAAAAATCCAAATTTTTTTTTTTTTTTTTTCCGTTTTTTTTCTAAGTGTCTGATGGAGAGAAGGAAAAAGAGGTGATTTTTAGCCACTCTCGATTTTGTACTTAGAAAAAATCCAAATTTTTTTTTTTTTTTTTTCCGTTTTTTTTCTAAGTGTCTGATCGAGAAAAGGAAAAATAGGTGATTTTTAGCCTCTCTCGATTTTGTACTTAGAAAAAATCCAAATTTTTTTTTTTTGTTTTTCCGTTTTTTTTCTAAGTGTCTGATCGAGAGAAGGAAAAAGAGGTGATTTTTAGCCACTCTCGATTTTGTACTTAGAAAAAATCCAATTTTTTTTTTTTTTTTTTCCGTTTTTTTTCTAAGTGTCTGATCGAGAGAAGGAAAAAGAGGTGATTTTTAGCCTCTCTCGATTTTGTACTTAGAAAAAATCAAATTTTTTTTTTTTTTTTTTTCCGTTTTTTTTCTAAGTGTCTGATCGAGAGAAGGAAAAAGAGGTGATTTTTAGCCTCTCTCGATTTTGTACTTAGAAAAAATCCAAATTTTTTTTTTTTTTTTTTCCGTTTTTTTTCTAAGTGTCTGATCGAGAGAAGGAAAAAGAGGTGATTTTTAGCCACTCTCGATTTTGTACTTAGAAAAAATCCAAATTTTTTTTTTTTTTTTTTCCGTTTTTTTTCTAAGTGTCTGATCGAGAGAAGGAAAAAGAGGTGATTTTTAGCCTCTCTCGATTTTGTACTTAGAAAAAATCCATTTTTTTTTTTTTTTTTTAATTTTTTTTTCTAAGTGTCTGATCGAGAGAAGGAAAAAGAGGTGATTTTTAGCCACCCTCGATTTTGTACTTAGAAAAAATCCAAATTTTTTTTTTTTTTTTTTCCGTTTTTTTTCTAAGTGTCTGATCGAGAAAAGGAAAAAGAGGTGATTTTTAGCCTCTCTCGATTTTGTACTTAGAAAAAATCCAAATTTTTTTTTTTTTTTTTTCCGTTTTTTTTCTAAGTTTCTGATCGAGAGAAGGAAAAAGAGGTGATTTTTAGCCACTCTCGATTTTGTACTTAGAAAAAATCCAATTTTTTTTTTTTTTTTTTTTTCCGTTTTTTTTCTAAGTGTCTGATCGAGAGAAGGAAAAAGAGGTGATTTTTAGCCTCTCTCGATTTTGTACTTAGAAAAAATCCAATTTTTTTTTTTTTTTTTTCATTTTTTTTTCTAAGTGTCTGATCGAGAAAAGGAAAAAGAGGTGATTTTTAGCCTCTCTCGATTTTGTACTTAGAAAAAATCCAAATTTTTTTTTTTTTTTTTCCGTTTTTTTTCTAAGTGTCTGATCGAGACAAGGAAAAAGAGGTGATTTTTAGCCTCTCTCGATTTTGTACTTAGAAAAAATCCATTTTTTTTTTTTTTTTTTTCATTTTTTTTTCTAAGTGTCTGATCGAGAGAAGGAAAAAGAGGTGATTTTTAGCCACTCTCGATTTTGTACTTAGAAAAAATCCAAATTTTTTTTTTTTTTTTTTCCGTTTTTTTTCTAAGTGTCTGATCGAGAGAAGGAAAAAGAGGTGATTTTTAGCCACTCTCGATTTTGTACTTAGAAAAAATCCAAATTTTTTTTTTTTTTTTTTCCGTTTTTTTTCTAAGTGTCTGATCGAGAGAATGAAAAAGAGGTGATTTTTAGCCTCTCTCGATTTTGTACTTAGAAAAAATCCAAATTTTTTTTTTTTTTTTTTCCGTTTTTTTTCTAAGTGTCTGATCGAGAGAAGGAAAAAGAGGTGATTTTTAGCCACTCTCGATTTTGTACTTAGAAAAAATCCAAATTTTTTTTTTTTTTTTTTCCGTTTTTTTTCTAAGTGTCTGATCGAGAGAAGGAAAAAGAGGTGATTTTTAGCCACTCTCGATTTTGTACTTAGAAAAAATCCAAATTTTTTTTTTTTTTTTTCCGTTTTTTTTCTAAGTGTCTGATCGAGAGAAGGAAAAAGAGGTGATTTTTAGCCTCTCTCGATTTTGTACTTAGAAAAAATCCAATTTTTTTTTTTATTTATTTTTTTTTTTTCTAAGTGTCTGATCGAGAGAAGGAAAAAGAGGTGATTTTTAGCCACTCTCGATTTTGTACTTAGAAAAAATCCAAATTTTTTTTTTTTTTTTTCCGTTTTTTTTCTAAGTGTCTGATCGAGAGAAGGAAAAAGAGGTGATTTTTAGCCTCTCTCGATTTTGTACTTAGAAAAAATCCAAATTTTTTTTTTTTTTTTTTCCGTTTTTTTTCTAAGTGTCTGATCGAGAAAAGGAAAAATAGGTGATTTTTAGCCTCTCTCGATTTTGTACTTAGAAAAAATCCAAATTTGTTTTTTTTTTTTTTCCGTTTTTTTCTAAGTGTCTGATCGAGAGAAGGAAAAAGAGGTGATTTTTAGCCTCTCTCGATTTTGTACTTAGAAAAAATCCAATTTTTTTTTTTTTTTTTTCATTTTTTTTTCTAAGTGTCTGATCGAGAGAAGGAAAAAGAGGTGATTTTTAGCCACTCTCGATTTTGTACTTAGAAAAAATCAAAATTTTTTTTTTTTTTTTTCCGTTTTTTTTCTAAGTGTCTGATCGAGAGAAGGAAAAAGAGGTGATTTTTAGCCACTCTCGATTTTGTACTTAGAAAAAATCCAAATTTTTTTTTTTTTTTTTTCCGTTTTTTTTCTAAGTGTCTGATCGAGAAAAGGAAAAATAGGTGATTTTTAGCCTCTCTCGATTTTGTACTTAGAAAAAATCCAAATTTTTTTTTTTTTTTTTCCGTTTTTTTTCTAAGTGTCTGATGGAGAGAAGGAAAAAGAGGTGATTTTTAGCCACTCTCGATTTTGTACTTAGAAAAAATCCAAATTTTTTTTTTTTTTTTTTCCGTTTTTTTTCTAAGTGTCTGATCGAGAAAAGGAAAAATAGGTGATTTTTAGCCTCTCTCGATTTTGTACTTAGAAAAAATCCAAATTTTTTTTTTTTGTTTTTCCGTTTTTTTTCTAAGTGTCTGATCGAGAGAAGGAAAAAGAGGTGATTTTTAGCCACTCTCGATTTTGTACTTAGAAAAAATCCAAATTTTTTTTTTTTTTTTTTCCGTTTTTTTTCTAAGTGTCTGATCGAGAGAAGGAAAAAGAGGTGATTTTTAGCCTCTCTCGATTTTGTACTTAGAAAAAATCCATTTTTTTTTTTTTTTTTTAATTTTTTTTTCTAAGTGTCTGATCGAGAGAAGGAAAAAGAGGTGATTTTTAGCCACCCTCGATTTTGTACTTAGAAAAAATCCAAATTTTTTTTTTTTTTTTTTCCGTTTTTTTTCTAAGTGTCTGATCGAGAAAAGGAAAAAGAGGTGATTTTTAGCCTCTCTCGATTTTGTACTTAGAAAAAATCAAAATTTTTTTTTTTTTTTTTTCCGTTTTTTTTCTAAGTTTCTGATCGAGAGAAGGAAAAAGAGGTGATTTTTAGCCACTCTCGATTTTGTACTTAGAAAAAATCCAATTTTTTTTTTTTTTTTTTTTCCGTTTTTTTTCTAAGTGTCTGATCGAGAGAAGGAAAAAGAGGTGATTTTTAGCCTCTCTCGATTTTGTACTTAGAAAAAATCCAATTTTTTTTTTTTTTTTTTCATTTTTTTTTCTAAGTGTCTGATCGAGAAAAGGAAAAAGAGGTGATTTTTAGCCTCTCTCGATTTTGTACTTAGAAAAAATCCAAATTTTTATTTTTTTTTTTTCCGTTTTTTTTCTAAGTGTCTGATCGAGAAAAGGAAAAAGAGGTGATTTTTAGCCTCTCTCGATTTTGTACTTAGAAAAAATCCAAATTTTTTTTTTTTTTTTTCCGTTTTTTTTCTAAGTGTCTGATCGAGACAAGGAAAAAGAGGTGATTTTTAGCCTCTCTCGATTTTGTACTTAGAAAAAATCCATTTTTTTTTTTTTTTTTTCATTTTTTTTTCTAAGTGTCTGATCGAGAGAAGGAAAAAGAGGTGATTTTTAGCCACTCTCGATTTTGTACTTAGAAAAAATCCAAATTTTTTTTTTTTTTTTTTCCGTTTTTTTTCTAAGTGTCTGATCGAGAGAAGGAAAAAGAGGTGATTTTTAGCCACTCTCGATTTTGTACTTAGAAAAAATCCAAATTTTTTTTTTTTTTTTTTCCGTTTTTTTTCTAAGTGTCTGATCGAGAGAAGGAAAAAGAGGTGATTTTTAGCCTCTCTCGATTTTGTACTTAGAAAAAATCCAAATTTTTTTTTTTTTTTTTTCCGTTTTTTTTCTAAGTGTCTGATCGAGAGAAGGAAAAAGAGGTGATTTTTAGCCACTCTCGATTTTGTACTTAGAAAAAATCCAAATTTTTTTTTTTTTTTTTTTCCGTTTTTTTTCTAAGTGTCTGATCGAGAGAAGGAAAAAGAGGTGATTTTTAGCCACTCTCGATTTTGTACTTAGAAAAAATCCAAATTTTTTTTTTTTTTTTTTCCGTTTTTTTTCTAAGTGTCTGATCGAGAGAAGGAAAAAGAGGTGATTTTTAGCCTCTCTCGATTTTGTACTTAGAAAAAATCCAATTTTTTTTTTTATTTATTTTTTTTTTTTCTAAGTGTCTGATCGAGAGAAGGAAAAAGAGGTGATTTTTAGCCACTCTCGATTTTGTACTTAGAAAAAATCCAAATTTTTTTTTTTTTTTTTTCCGTTTTTTTTCTAAGTGTCTGATCGAGAGAAGGAAAAAGAGGTGATTTTTAGCCTCTCTCGATTTTGTACTTAGAAAAAATCCAAATTTTTTTTTTTTTTTTTCCCGTTTTTTTTCTAAGTGTCTGATCGAGAAAAGGAAAAATAAGTGATTTTTAGCCTCTCTCGATTTTGTACTTAGAAAAAATCCAAATTTGTTTTTTTTTTTTTTCCGTTTTTTTCTAAGTGTCTGATCGAGAGAAGGAAAAAGAGGTGATTTTTAGCCTCTC
Source organism: Entelurus aequoreus (assembly GCF_033978785.1). NCBI lineage: Eukaryota > Metazoa > Chordata > Actinopteri > Syngnathiformes > Syngnathidae > Entelurus > Entelurus aequoreus. The sequence goes on along the minus strand of NW_026908144.1, from coordinate 13,122 downwards.
TCGATTTTGTACTTAGAAAAAATCCAATTTTTTTTTTTTTTTTTTCATTTTTTTTTCTAAGTGTCTGATCGAGAGAAGGAAAAAGAGGTGATTTTTAGCCACTCTCGATTTTGTACTTAGAAAAAATCAAAATTTTTTTTTTTTTTTTTCCGTTTTTTTTCTAAGTGTCTGATCGAGAGAAGGAAAAAGAGGTGATTTTTAGCCACTCTCGATTTTGTACTTAGAAAAAATCCAAATTTTTTTTTTTTTTTTTTCCGTTTTTTTTCTAAGTGTCTGATCGAGAAAAGGAAAAATAGGTGATTTTTAGCCTCTCTCGATTTTGTACTTAGAAAAAATCCAATTTTTTTTTTTTTTTTTTTCCGTTTTTTTTCTAAGTGTCTGATGGAGAGAAGGAAAAAGAGGTGATTTTTAGCCACTCTCGATTTTGTACTTAGAAAAAATCCAAATTTTTTTTTTTTTTTTTTCCGTTTTTTTTCTAAGTGTCTGATCGAGAAAAGGAAAAATAGGTGATTTTTAGCCTCTCTCGATTTTGTACTTAGAAAAAATCCAAATTTTTTTTTTTTGTTTTTCCGTTTTTTTTCTAAGTGTCTGATCGAGAGAAGGAAAAAGAGGTGATTTTTAGCCACTCTCGATTTTGTACTTAGAAAAAATCCAATTTTTTTTTTTTTTTTTTCCGTTTTTTTTCTAAGTGTCTGATCGAGAGAAGGAAAAAGAGGTGATTTTTAGCCACTCTCGATTTTGTACTTAGAAAAAATCAAAATTTTTTTTTTTTTTTTTTCCGTTTTTTTTCTAAGTGTCTGATCGAGAGAAGGAAAAAGAGGTGATTTTTAGCCTCTCTCGATTTTGTACTTAGAAAAAATCCAATTTTTTTTTTTTTTTTTTCATTTTTTTTTCTAAGTGTCTGATCGAGAGAAGGAAAAAGAGGTGATTTTTAGCCACTCTCGATTTTGTACTTAGAAAAAATCCAAATTTTTTTTTTTTTTTTCCGTTTTTTTTCTAAGTGTCTGATCGAGAGAAGGAAAAAGAGTTGATTTTTAGCCACCCTCGATTTTGTACTTAGAAAAAATCCAAATTTTTTTTTTTTTTTTTTCCGTTTTTTTTCTAAGTGTCTGATCGAGAAAAGGAAAAAGAGGTGATTTTTAGCCTCTCTCGATTTTGTACTTAGAAAAAATCCAAATTTTTTTTTTTTTTTTTTCCGTTTTTTTTCTAAGTGTCTGATCGAGAGAAGGAAAAAGAGGTGATTTTTAGCCACTCTGGATTTTGTACTTAGAAAAAATCAAATTTTTTTTTTTTTTTTTTCCGTTTTTTTTCTAAGTGTCTGATCGAGAGAAGGAAAAAGAGGTGATTTTTAGCCTCTCTCGATTTTGTACTTAGAAAAAAATCCAATTTTTTTTTTTTTTTTTCATTTTTTTTTCTAAGTGTCTGATCGAGAAAAGGAAAAAGAGGTGATTTTTAGCCTCTCTCGATTTTGTACTTAGAAAAAATCCAAATTTTTTTTTTTTTTTTTTCCGTTTTTTTTCTAAGTGTCTGATCGAGAGAAGGAAAAAGAGGTGATTTTTAGCCACTCTCGATTTTGTACTTAGAAAAAATCCAAATTTTTTTTTTTTTTTTTTCCGTTTTTTTTCTAAGTGTCTGATCGAGAGAAGGAAAAAGAGGTGATTTTTAGCCTCTCTCGATTTTGTACTTAGAAAAAATCCAATTATTTTTTTTTTTTTTCATTTTTTTTTCTAAGTGTCTGATCGAGAGAAGGAAAAAGAGGTGATTTTTAGCCACTCTCGATTTTGTACTTAGAAAAAATCCAAATTTTTTTTTTTTTTTTTTCCGTTTTTTTTCTAAGTGTCTGATCGAGAGAAGGAAAAAGAGGTGATTTTTAGCCACTCTCGATTTTGTACTAAGAAAAAATCCAAATTTTTTTTTTTTTTTTTCCGTTTTTTTTCTAAGTGTCTGATCGAGAGAAGGAAAAAGAGGTGATTTTTAGCCTCTCTCGATTTTGTACTTAGAAAAAATCCAATTTTTTTTTTTTTTTTTTCCGTTTTTTTTCTAAGTGTCTGATCGAGAAAAGGAAAAAGAGGTGATTTTTAGCCTCTCTCGATTTTGTACTTAGAAAAAATCCAAATTTTTTTTTTTTTTTTTTCCGTTTTTTTTCTAAGTGTCTGATCGAGAGAAGGAAAAAGAGGTGATTTTTAGCCTCTCTCGATTTTGTACTTAGAAAAAATCCAATTTTTTTTTTTTTTTTTTCATTTTTTTTTCTAAGTGTCTGATCGAGAGAAGGAAAAAGAGGTGATTTTTAGCCACTCTCGATTTTGTACTTAGAAAAAATCCAAATTTTTTTTTTTTTTTTTTCCGTTTTTTTTCTAAGTGTCTGATCGAGAGAAGGAAAAAGAGGTGATTTTTAGCCACTCTCGATTTTGTATTTAGAAAAAATCCAATTTTTTTTTTTTTTTTTTTCCGTTTTTTTTCTAAGTGTCTGATCGAGAGAAGGAAAAAGAGGTGATTTTTAGCCTCTCTCGATTTTGTACTTAGAAAAAATCCAAATTTTATTTTTTTTTTTCCGTTTTTTTTCTAAGTGTCTGATCGAGAGAAGGAAAAAGAGGTGATTTTTAGCCACTCTCGATTTTGTACTTAGAAAAAATCCAAATTTTTTTTTTTTTTTTTTTTTCCGTTTTTTTTCTAAGTGTCTGATCGAGAGAAGGAAAAAGAGGTGATTTTTAGCCTCTCTCGATTTTGTACTTAGAAAAAATCCAATTTTTTTTTTTTTTTTTTCATTTTTTTTTCTAAGTGTCTGATCGAGAGAAGGAAAAAGAGGTGATTTTTAGCCACTCTCGATTTTGTACTTAGAAAAAATCCAATTTTTTTTTTTTTTTTTTTCCGTTTTTTTTCTAAGTGTCTGATCGAGAGAAGGAAAAAGAGGTGATTTTTAGCCACTCTCGATTTTGTACTTCGAAAAAATCCAAATTTTTTTTTTTTTTTTTTCGTTTTTTTTCTAAGTGTCTGATCGAGAGAAGGAAAAAGAGGTGATTTTTAGCCACTCTCGAATTTGTACTTAGAAAAAATCCAAATTTTTTTTTTTTTTTTTTCGTTTTTTTTCTAAGTGTCTGATCGAGAGAAGGAAAAAGAGGTGATTTTTAGCCACTCTCGATTTTGTACTTAGAAAAAATCCAATTTTTTTTTTTTTTTTTTTCCGTTTTTTTTCTAAGTGTCTGATCGAGAGAAGGAAAAAGAGGTGATTTTTAGCCTCTCTCGATTTTGTACTTAGAAAAAATCCAATTTTTTTTTTTTTTTTTTCATTTTTTTTTCTAAGTGTCTGATCGAGAAAAGGAAAAAGAGGTGATTTTTAGCCTCTCTCGATTTTGTACTTAGAAAAAATCCAAATTTTTTTTTTTTTTTTTTCCGTTTTTTTTCTAAGTTTCTGATCGAGAGAAGGAAAAAGAGGTGATTTTTAGCCACTCTCGATTTTGTACTTAGAAAAAATCCAAATTTTTTTTTTTTTTTTTTCCGTTTTTTTTCTAAGTGTCTGATCGAGAGAAGGAAAAAGAGGTGATTTTTAGCCTCTCTCGATTTTGTACTTAGAAAAAATCCAAATTTTTTTTTTTTTTTTTTCCGTTTTTTTTCTAAGTGTCTGATCGAGAGAAGGAAAAAGAGGTGATTTTTAGCCACTCTCGATTTTGTACTTAGAAAAAATCCAAATTTTTTTTTTTTTTTTTCCGTTTTTTTTCTAAGTGTCTGATCGAGAGAAGGAAAAAGAGGTGATTTTTAGCCTCTCTCGATTTTGTACTTAGAAAAAATCCAATTTTTTTTTTTTTTTTTTTTTTTTTTTTTCTAAGTGTCTGATCGAGAGAAGGAAAAAGAGGTGATTTTTAGCCACCCTCGATTTTGTACTTAGAAAAAATCCAAATTTTTTTTTTTTTTTTTCCGTTTTTTTTCTAAGTGTCTGATCGAGAAAAGGAAAAAGAGGTGATTTTTAGCCTCTCTCGATTTTGTACTTAGAAAAAATCCAAATTTTTTTTTTTTTTTTTTCCGTTTTTTTTCTAAGTGTCTGATCGAGAGAAGGAAAAAGAGGTGATTTTTAGCCACTCTCGATTTTGTACTTAGAAAAAATCCAATTTTTTTTTTTTTTTTTTTTTCCGTTTTTTTTCTAAGTGTCTGATCGAGAGAAGGAAAAAGAGGTGATTTTTAGCCTCTCTCGATTTTGTACTTAGAAAAAATCCAATTTTTTTTTTTTTTTTTTCATTTTTTTTTCTAAGTGTCTGATCGAGAAAAGGAAAAAGAGGTGATTTTTAGCCTCTCTCGATTTTGTACTTAGAAAAAATCCAATTTTTTTTTTTTTTTTTTTCATTTTTTTTTCTAAGTGTCTGATCGAGAGAAGGAAAAAGAGGTGATTTTTAGCCACTCTCGATTTTGTACTTAGAAAAAATCCAAATTTTTTTTTTTTTTTTTCCCGTTTTTTTTCTAAGTGTCTGATCGAGAGAAGGAAAAAGAGGTGATTTTTAGCCACTCTCGATTTTGTACTTAGAAAAAATCCAAATTTTTTTTTTTTTTTTTTCCGTTTTTTTTCTAAGTGTCTGATCGAGAGAAGGAAAAAGAGGTGATTTTTAGCCTCTCTCGATTTTGTACTTAGAAAAAATCCAAATTTTTTTTTTTTTTTTTTCCGTTTTTTTTCTAAGTGTCTGATCGAGAGAAGGAAAAAGAGGTGATTTTTAGCCACTCTCGATTTTGTACTTAGAAAAAATCCAAATTTTTTTTTTTTTTTTTTTCCGTTTTTTTTCTAAGTGTCTGATCGAGAGAAGGAAAAAGAGGTGATTTTTAGCCTCTCTCGATTTTGTACTTAGAAAAAATCCAATTTTTTTTTTTTTTTTTTCATTTTTTTTTCTAAGTGTCTGATCGAGAGAAGGAAAAAGAGGTGATTTTTAGCCACTCTCGATTTTGTACTTAGAAAAAATCCAATTTTTTTTTTTTTTTTTTCCGTTTTTTTTCTAAGTGTCTTATCGAAAGAAGGAAAAAGAGGTGATTTTTAGCCACTCTCGATTTTGTACTTCGAAAAAATCCAAATTTTTTTTTTTTTTTTTTTCCGTTTTTTTTCTAAGTGTCTGATCGAGAGAAGGAAAAAGAGGTGATTTTTAGCCACTCTCGATTTTGTACTTAGAAAAAATCCAATTTTTTTTTTTTTTGTTTTCCGTTTTTTTTCTAAGTGTCTGATCGAGAGAAGGAAAAAGAGGTGATTTTTAGCCTCTCTCGATTTTGTACTTAGAAAAAATCCAATTTTTTTTATTTTTTTTTCATTTTTTTTTCTAAGTGTCTGATCGAGAAAAGGAAAAAGAGGTGATTTTTAGCCTCTCTCGATTTTGTACTTAGAAAAAATCCAAATTTTTTTTTTTTTTTTTTCCGTTTTTTTTCCTAAGTGTCTGATCGAGAAAAGGAAAAAGAGGTGATTTTTAGCCTCTCTCGATTTTGTACTAAGAAAAAATCCAAATTTTTTTTTTTTTTTTTCCGTTTTTTTTCTAAGTGTCTGATCGAGAGAAGGAAAAAGAGGTGATTTTTAGCCACTCTCGATTTTGTACTTAGAAAAAATCCAAATTTTTTTTTTTTTTTTTTCCGTTTTTTTTCTAAGTGTCTGATCGAGAGAAGGAAAAAGAGGTGATTTTTAGCCACTCTCGATTTTGTACTTAGAAAAAATCCAAATTTTTTTTTTTTTTTTTTCCGTTTTTTTTCTAAGTGTCTGATCGAGAGAAGGAAAAAGAGGTGATTTTTAGCCACTCTCGATTTTGTACTTAGAAAAAATCCAAATTTTTTTTTTTTTTTTTTCCGTTTTTTTTCTAAGTGTCTGATCGAGAAAAGGAAAAAGAGGTGATTTTTAGCCTCTCTCGATTTTGTACTTAGAAAAAATCCAAATTTTTTTTTTTTTTTTTTCCGTTTTTTTTCTAAGTGTCTGATCGAGAGAAGGAAAAAGAGGTGATTTTTAGCCACTCTCGATTTTGTACTTAGAAAAAATCCAAATTTTTTTTTTTTTTTTTTCCGTTTTTTTCTAAGTGTCTGATCGAGAGAAGGAAAAAGAGGTGATTTTTAGCCTCTCTCGATTTTGTACTTAGAAAAAATCCAATTTTTTTTTTTTTTTTTTCATTTTTTTTTCTAAGTGTCTGATCGAGAGAAGGAAAAAGAGGTGATTTTTAGCCACTCTCGATTTTGTACTTAGAAAAAATCCAAATTTTTTTTTTTTTTTTTCCGTTTTTTTTCTAAGTGTCTGATCGAGAGAAGGAAAAAGAGGTGATTTTTAGCCACTCTCGATTTTGTACTTAGAAAAAATCCAAATTTTTTATTTTTTTTTTTCCGTTTTTTTTCTAAGTGTCTGATCGAGAAAAGGAAAAATAGGTGATTTTTAGCCTCTCTCGATTTTGTACTTAGAAAAAATCCAAATTTTTTTTTTTTTTTTTCCGTTTTTTTTCTAAGTGTCTGATCGAGAGAAGGAAAAAGAGGTGATTTTTAGCCTCTCTCGATTTTGTACTTAGAAAAAATCCAATTTTTTTTTTTTTTTTTTCATTTTTTTTTCTAAGTGTCTGATCGAGAGAAGGAAAAATAGGTGATTTTTAGCCTCTCTCGATTTTGTACTTAGAAAAAATCCAAATTTTTTTTTTTTTTTTTCCGTTTTTTTTCTAAGTGTCTGATCGAGAGAAGGAAAAAGAGGTGATTTTTAGCCTCTCTCGATTTTGTACTTAGAAAAAATCCAATTTTTTTTTTTTTTTTTTCATTTTTTTTTCTAAGTGTCTGATCGAGAGAAGGAAAAAGAGGTGATTTTTAGCCTCTCTCGATTTTGTACTTAGAAAAAATCCAATTTTTTTTTTTATTTATTTTTTTTTTTTCTAAGTGTCTGATCGAGAGAAGGAAAAAGAGGTGATTTTTAGCCACTCTCGATTTTGTACTTAGAAAAAATCCAAATTTTTTTTTTTTTTTTTTCCGTTTTTTTTCTAAGTGTCTGATCGAGAGAAGGAAAAAGAGGTGATTTTTAGCCTCTCTCGATTTTGTACTTAGAAAAAATCCAAATTTTTTTTTTTTTTTTTTCCGTTTTTTTTCTAAGTGTCTGATCGAGAAAAGGAAAAATAGGTGATTTTTAGCCTCTCTCGATTTTGTACTTAGAAAAAATCCAAATTTGTTTTTTTTTTTTTTCCGTTTTTTTCTAAGTGTCTGATCGAGAGAAGGAAAAAGAGGTGATTTTTAGCCTCTCTCGATTTTGTACTTAGAAAAAATCCAATTTTTTTTTTTTTTTTTTCATTTTTTTTTCTAAGTGTCTGATCGAGAGAAGGAAAAAGAGGTGATTTTTAGCCACTCTCGATTTTGTACTTAGAAAAAATCCAAATTTTTTTTTTTTTTTTTCCGTTTTTTTTCTAAGTGTCTGATCGAGAGAAGGAAAAAGAGGTGATTTTTAGCCACTCTCGATTTTGTACTTAGAAAAAATCCAAATTTTTTTTTTTTTTTTCCGTTTTTTTTCTAAGTGTCTGATCGAGAAAAGAAAAAATAGGTGATTTTTAGCCTCTCTCGATTTTGTACTTAGAAAAAATCCAAATTTTTTTTTTTTTTTTTTCCGTTTTTTTTCTAAGTGTCTGATGGAGAGAAGGAAAAAGAGGTGATTTTTAGCCACTCTCGATTTTGTACTTAGAAAAAATCCAAATTTTTTTTTTTTTTTTTTCCGTTTTTTTTCTAAGTGTCTGATCGAGAAAAGGAAAAATAGGTGATTTTTAGCCTCTCTCGATTTTGTACTTAGAAAAAATCCAAATTTTTTTTTTTTGTTTTTCCGTTTTTTTTCTAAGTGTCTGATCGAGAGAAGGAAAAAGAGGTGATTTTTAGCCACTCTCGATTTTGTACTTAGAAAAAATCCAAATTTTTTTTTTTTTTTTTTCCGTTTTTTTTCTAAGTGTCTGATCGAGAGAAGGAAAAAGAGGTGATTTTTAGCCTCTCTCGATTTTGTACTTAGAAAAAATCCAATTTTTTTTTTTTTTTTTTTCCGTTTTTTTTCTAAGTGTCTGATCAAGAGAAGGAAAAAGAGGTGATTTTTAGCCACTCTCGATTTTGTACTTAGAAAAAATCAAAAATTTTTTTTTTTTTTTTTCCGTTTTTTTTCTAAGTGTCTGATCGAGAGAAGGAAAAAGAGGTGATTTTTAGCCTCTCTCGATTTTGTACTTAGAAAAAATCCAATTTTTTTTTTTTTTTTTTCATTTTTTTTTCTAAGTGTCTGATCGAGAGAAGGAAAAAGAGGTGATTTTTAGCCACTCTCGATTTTGTACTTAGAAAAAATCCAAATTTTTTTTTTTTTTTTTCCGTTTTTTTTCTAAGTGTCTGATCGAGAGAAGGAAAAAGAGGTGATTTTTAGCCACCCTCGATTTTGTACTTAGAAAAAATCCAAATTTTTTTTTTTTTTTTTTCCGTTTTTTTTCTAAGTGTCTGATCGAGAAAAGGAAAAAGAGGTGATTTTTAGCCTCTCTCGATTTTGTACTTAGAAAAAATCCAAATTTTTTTTTTTTTTTTTCCGTTTTTTTTCTAAGTGTCTGATCGAGAGAAGGAAAAAGAGGTGATTTTTAGCCACTCTCGATTTTGTACTTAGAAAAAATCCAAATTTTTTTTTTTTTTTTTCCGTTTTTTTTCTAAGTGTCTGATCGAGAAAAGGAAAAATAGGTGATTTTTAGCCTCTCTCGATTTTGTACTTAGAAAAAATCCAAATTTTTTTTTTTTTTTTTTCCGTTTTTTTTCTAAGTGTCTGATGGAGAGAAGGAAAAAGAGGTGATTTTTAGCCACTCTCGATTTTGTACTTAGAAAAAATCCAAATTTTTTTTTTTTTTTTTTCCGTTTTTTTTCTAAGTGTCTGATCGAGAAAAGGAAAAATAGGTGATTTTTAGCCTCTCTCGATTTTGTACTTAGAAAAAATCCAAATTTTTTTTTTTTGTTTTTCCGTTTTTTTTCTAAGTGTCTGATCGAGAGAAGGAAAAAGAGGTGATTTTTAGCCACTCTCGATTTTGTACTTAGAAAAAATCCAAATTTTTTTTTTTTTTTTTTCCGTTTTTTTTCTAAGTGTCTGATCGAGAGAAGGAAAAAGAGGTGATTTTTAGCCTCTCTCGATTTTGTACTTAGAAAAAATCCAATTTTTTTTTTTTTTTTTTTTCCGTTTTTTTTCTAAGTGTCTGATCGAGAGAAGGAAAAAGAGGTGATTTTTAGCCACTCTCGATTTTGTACTTAGAAAAAATCAAAATTTTTTTTTTTTTTTTTTCCGTTTTTTTTCTAAGTGTCTGATCGAGAGAAGGAAAAAGAGGTGATTTTTAGCCTCTCTCGATTTTGTACTTAGAAAAAATCCAATTTTTTTTTTTTTTTTTTCATTTTTTTTTCTAAGTGTCTGATCGAGAGAAGGAAAAAGAGGTGATTTTTAGCCACTCTCGATTTTGTACTTAGAAAAAATCCAAATTTTTTTTTTTTTTTTTCCGTTTTTTTTCTAAGTGTCTGATCGAGAGAAGGAAAAAGAGGTGATTTTTAGCCACCCTCGATTTTGTACTTAGAAAAAATCCAAATTTTTTTTTTTTTTTTTTCCGTTTTTTTTCTAAGTGTCTGATCGAGAGAAGGAAAAAGAGGTGATTTTTAGCCACTCTGGATTTTGTACTTAGAAAAAATCAAATTTTTTTTTTTTTTTTTTTCCGTTTTTTTTCTAAGTGTCTGATCGAGAGAAGGAAAAAGAGGTGATTTTTAGCCTCTCTCGATTTTGTACTTAGAAAAAAATCCAATTTTTTTTTTTTTTTTTTCATTTTTTTTTCTAAGTGTCTGATCGAGAAAAGGAAAAAGAGGTGATTTTTAGCCTCTCTCGATTTTGTACTTAGAAAAAATCCAAATTTTTTTTTTTTTTTTTTCCGTTTTTTTTCTAAGTGTCTGATCGAGAGAAGGAAAAAGAGGTGATTTTTAGCCACTCTCGATTTTGTACTTAGAAAAAATCCAAATTTTTTTTTTTTTTTTTTCCGTTTTTTTTCTAAGTGTCTGATCGAGAGAAGGAAAAAGAGGTGATTTTTAGCCTCTCTCGATTTTGTACTTAGAAAAAATCCAATTATTATTTTTTTTTTTCATTTTTTTTTCTAAGTGTCTGATCGAGAGAAGGAAAAAGAGGTGATTTTTAGCCACTCTCGATCTTGTACTTAGAAAAAATCCAAATTTTTTTTTTTTTTTTTTCCGTTTTTTTTCTAAGTGTCTGATCGAGAGAAGGAAAAAGAGGTGATTTTTAGCCACTCTCGATTTTGTACTTAGAAAAAATCCAAATTTTTTTTTTTTTTTTTTCCGTTTTTTTTCTAAGTGTCTGATCGAGAGAAGGAAAAAGAGGTGATTTTTAGCCTCTCTCGATTTTGTACTTAGAAAAAATCCCAATTTTTTTTTTTTTTTTTTCCGTTTTTTTTCTAAGTGTCTGATCGAGAAAAGGAAAAAGAGGTGATTTTTAGCCTCTCTCGATTTTGTACTTAGAAAAAATCCAAATTTTTTTTTTTTTTTTTTTCCGTTTTTTTTCTAAGTGTCTGATCGAGAGAAGGAAAAAGAGGTGATTTTTAGCCACTCTCGATTTTGTACTTAGAAAAAATCCAAATTTTTTTTTTTTTTTTTTCCGTTTTTTTTCTAAGTGTCTGATCGAGAGAAGGAAAAAGAGGTGATTTTTAGCCTCTCTCGATTTTGTACTTAGAAAAAATCCAATTTTTTTTTTTTTTTTTTCATTTTTTTTTCTAAGTGTCTGATCGAGAGAAGGAAAAAGAGGTGATTTTTAGCCACTCTCGATTTTGTACTTAGAAAAAATCCAAATTTTTTTTTTTTTTTTTTCCGTTTTTTTTCTAAGTGTCTGATCGAGAGAAGGAAAAAGAGGTGATTTTTAGCCACTCTCGATTTTGTATTTAGAAAAAATCCAATTTTTTTTTTTTTTTTTTTCCGTTTTTTTTCTAAGTGTCTGATCGAGAGAAGGAAAAAGAGGTGATTTTTAGCCTCTCTCGATTTTGTACTTAGAAAAAATCCAAATTTTATTTTTTTTTTTTCCGTTTTTTTTCTAAGTGTCTGATCGAGAGAAGGAAAAAGAGGTGATTTTTAGCCACTCTCGATTTTGTACTTAGAAAAAATCCAAATTTTTTTTTTTTTTTTTTTCCGTTTTTTTTCTAAGTGTCTGATCGAGAGAAGGAAAAAGAGGTGATTTTTAGCCTCTCTCGATTTTGTACTTAGAAAAAATCCAATTTTTTTTTTTTTTTTTTCATTTTTTTTTCTAAGTGTCTGATCGAGAGAAGGAAAAAGAGGTGATTTTTAGCCACTCTCGATTTTGTACTTAGAAAAAATCCAATTTTTTTTTTTTTTTTTTTCCGTTTTTTTTCTAAGTGTCTGATCGAGAGAAGGAAAAAGAGGTGATTTTTAGCCACTCTCGATTTTGTACTTCGAAAAAATCCAAATTTTTTTTTTTTTTTTTTTCGTTTTTTTTCTAAGTGTCTGATCGAGAGAAGGAAAAAGAGGTGATTTTTAGCCACTCTCGAATTTGTACTTAGAAAAAATCCAAATTTTTTTTTTTTTTTTTTCGTTTTTTTTCTAAGTGTCTGATCGAGAGAAGGAAAAAGAGGTGATTTTTAGCCACTCTCGATTTTGTACTTAGAAAAAATCCAATTTTTTTTTTTTTTTTTTTTCCGTTTTTTTTCTAAGTGTCTGATCGAGAGAAGGAAAAAGAGGTGATTTTTAGCCTCTCTCGATTTTGTACTTAGAAAAAATCCAATTTTTTTTTTTTTTTTTTCATTTTTTTTTCTAAGTGTCTGATCGAGAAAAGGAAAAAGAGGTGATTTTTAGCCTCTCTCGATTTTGTACTTAGAAAAAATCCAAATTTTTTTTTTTTTTTTTTCCGTTTTTTTTCTAAGTTTCTGATCGAGAGAAGGAAAAAGAGGTGATTTTTAGCCACTCTCGATTTTGTACTTAGAAAAAATCCAAATTTTTTTTTTTTTTTTTTCCGTTTTTTTTCTAAGTGTCTGATCGAGAGAAGGAAAAAGAGGTGATTTTTAGCCTCTCTCGATTTTGTACTTAGAAAAAATCCAATTTTTTTTTTTTTTTTTTTCCGTTTTTTTTCTAAGTGTCTGATCGAGAGAAGGAAAAAGAGGTGATTTTTAGCCACTCTCGATTTTGTACTTAGAAAAAATCCAAATTTTTTTTTTTTTTTTTTCCGTTTTTTTTCTAAGTGTCTGATCGAGAGAAGGAAAAAGAGGTGATTTTTAGCCTCTCTCGATTTTGTACTTAGAAAAAATCCAATTTTTTTTTTTTTTTTTTTATTTTTTTTTCTAAGTGTCTGATCGAGAGAAGGAAAAAGAGGTGATTTTTAGCCACCCTCGATTTTGTACTTAGAAAAAATCCAAATTTTTTTTTTTTTTTTTTCCGTTTTTTTTCTAAGTGTCTGATCGAGAAAAGGAAAAAGAGGTGATTTTTAGCCTCTCTCGATTTTGTACTTAGAAAAAATCCAAATTTTTTTTTTTTTTTTTTCCGTTTTTTTTCTAAGTGTCTGATCGAGAGAAGGAAAAAGAGGTGATTTTTAGCCACTCTCGATTTTGTACTTAGAAAAAATCCAATTTTTTTTTTTTTTTTTTTTTTCCGTTTTTTTTCTAAGTGTCTGATCGAGAGAAGGAAAAAGAGGTGATTTTTAGCCTCTCTCGATTTTGTACTTAGAAAAAATCCAATTTTTTTTTTTTTTTTTTCATTTTTTTTTCTAAGTGTCTGATCGAGAAAAGGAAAAAGAGGTGATTTTTAGCCTCTCTCGATTTTGTACTTAGAAAAAATCCAAATTTTTATTTTTTTTTTTTTCCGTTTTTTTTCTAAGTGTCTGATCGAGAAAAGGAAAAAGAGGTGATTTTTAGCCTCTCTCGATTTTGTACTTAGAAAAAATCCAAATTTTTTATTTTTTTTTTCCGTTTTTTTTCTAAGTGTCTGATCGAGAGAAGGAAAAAGAGGTGATTTTTAGCCTCTCTCGATTTTGTACTTAGAAAAAATCCAATTTTTTTTTTTTTTTTTTCATTTTTTTTTCTAAGTGTCTGATCGAGAGAAGGAAAAAGAGGTGATTTTTAGCCACTCTCGATTTTGTACTTAGAAAAAATCCAAATTTTTTTTTTT
>NW_026908143.1:5000-56800 GCF_033978785.1 Entelurus aequoreus | reverse complement strand
CTCAGAAGTGTCACTATGATAACAGATGTTTTATTCCACCTTCATCAGAAGTGTCACTATGATAACAGATGTTTATTCCACCTTCTCAGAAGTCGTCACTATGATAACAGATGTTTTATTCCACCTTCTCAGAAGTGTCACTATGAAACAGATGTTTTATTCCACCTTCTCAGAAGTGTCACTATGATAACAGATGTTTTATTCCACCTTCTCAGAAGTGTCACTATGATAACAGATGTTTTATTCCACCTTCTCAGAAGTGTCACTATGATAACAGATGTTTTATTCCACCTTCTCAGAGTGTCACTATGATAACAGATGTTTTATTCCACCTTCTCAGAAGTGTCACTATGATAACAGATGTTTTATTCCCCTTCTCAGAAGTGTCACTATGATAACAGATGTTTTATTCCACCTTCTCAGAAGTGTCACTATGATAACAGATGTTTTATTCCACCTTCTCAGAAGTGTCACTATGATAACAGATGTTTTATTCCACCTTCTCAGAAGTGTCACTATGATAACAGATGTTTTATTCCACCTTCTCAGAAGTGTCACTATGATAACATATGTTTTATTCCACCTTCTCAGAAGTGTCACTATGATAACAGATGTTTTATTCCACCTTCTCAGAAGTGTCACTATGATAACAGATGTTTTATTCCACCTTCTCAGAAGTGTCACTATGATAACAGATGTTTTATTCCACCTTCTCAGAAGTGTCACTATGATAACAGATGTTTTATTCCACCTTCTCAGAAGTGTCACTATGATAACAGATGTTTTATTCCACCTTCTCAGAAGTGTCACTATGATAACAGATGTTTTATTCCACCTTCTCAGAAGTGTCACTATGATAACAGATGTTTTATTCCACCTTCTCAGAAGTGTCACTATGATAACAGATGTTTTATTCCACCTTCTCAGAAGTGTCACTATGATAACAGATGTTTTATTCCACCTTCTCAGAAGTGTCACTATGATAACAGATGTTTTATTCCACCTTCTCAGAAGTGTCACTATGATAACAGATGTTTTATTCCACCTTCTCAGAAGTGTCACTATGATAACAGATGTTTTATTCCACCTTCTCAGAAGTGTCACTATGATAACAGATGTTTTATTCCACCTTCTCAGAAGTGTCACTATGATAACAGATGTTTTATTCCACTTCTCAGAAGTGTCACTATGATAACAGATGTTTATTCCACCTTCTCAGAAGTGTCACTATGATAACAGATGTTTTATTCCACCTTCTCAGAAGTGTCACTATGATAACAGATGTTTTATTCCACCTTCTCAGAAGTGTCACTATGATAACAGATGTTTTATTCCACCTTCTCAGAAGTGTCACTATGATAACAGATGTTTTATTCCACCTTCTCAGAAGTGTCACTATGATAACAGATGTTTTATTCCACCTTCTCAGAAGTGTCACTATGATAACAGATGTTTTATTCCACCTTCTCAGAAGTGTCACTATGATAACAGATGTTTTATTCCACCTTCTCAGAAGTGTCACTATGATAACAGATGTTTATTCCACCTTCTCAGAAGTGTCACTATGATAACAGATGTTTTATTCCACCTTCTCAGAAGTGTCACTATGATAACAGATGTTTTATTCCACCTTCTCAGAAGTGTCACTATGATAACAGATGTTTTATTCCACCTTCTCAGAAGTGTCACTATGATAACAGATGTTTATTCCACCTTCTCAGAAGTGTCACTATGATAACAGATGTTTTATTCCACCTTCTCAGAAGTGTCACTATGATAACAGATGTTTTATTCCACCTTCTCAGAAGTGTCACTATGATAACATATGTTTTATTCCACCTTCTCAGAAGTGTCACTATGATAACATATGTTTTATTCCACCTTCTCAGAAGTGTCACTATGATAACAGATGTTTTATTCCACCTTCTCAGAAGTGTCACTATGATAACAGATGTTTTTATTCCACCTTCTCAGAAGTGTCACTATGATAACAGATGTTTTATTCCACCTTCTCAGAAGTGTCACTATGATAACAGATGTTTTATTCCACCTTCTCAGAAGTGTCACTATGATAACAGATGTTTTATTCCACCTTCTCAGAAGTGTCACTATGATAACAGATGTTTTATTCCACCTTCTCAGAAGTGTCACTATGATAACAGATGTTTTATTCCACCTTCTCAGAAGTGTCACTATGATAACAGATGTTTTATTCCACCTTCTCAGAAGTGTCACTATGATAACAGATGTTTTATTCCACCTTCTCAGAAGTGTCACTATGATAACATATGTTTTATTCCACCTTCTCAGAAGTGTCACTATGATAACAGATGTTTTATTCCACCTTCTCAGAGTGTCACTATGATAACAGATGTTTTATTCCACCTTCTCAGAAGTGTCACTATGATAACAGATGTTTTATTCCACCTTCTCAGAAGTGTCACTATGATAACAGATGTTTTATTCCACCTTCTCAGAAGTGTCACTATGATAACAGATGTTTTATTCCACCTTCTCAGAAGTGTCACTATGATAACAGATGTTTTATTCCACCTTCTCAGAAGTGTCACTATGATAACAGATGTTTTATTCCACCTTCTCAGAAGTGTCACTATGATAACATATGTTTTATTCCACCTTCTCAGAAGTGTCACTATGATAACAGATGTTTTATTCCACCTTCTCAGAAGTGTCACTATGATAACAGATGTTTTATTCCACCTTCTCAGAAGTGTCACTATGATAACAGATGTTTTATTCCACCTTCTCAGAAGTGTCACTATGATAACATATGTTTTATTCCACCTTCTCAGAAGTGTCACTATGATAACAGATGTTTTATTCCACCTTCTCAGAAGTGTCACTATGATAACAGATGTTTTATTCCACCTTCTCAGAAGTGTCACTATGATAACATATGTTTTATTCCACCTTCTCAGAAGTGTCACTATGATAACAGATGTTTTATTCCACCTTCTCAGAAGTGTCACTATGATAACAGATGTTTTATTCCACCTTCTCAGAAGTGTCACTATGATAACAGATGTTTTATTCCACCTTCTCAGAAGTGTCACTATGATAACAGATGTTTTATTCCACCTTCTCAGAAGTGTCACTATGATAACAGATGTTTTATTCCACCTTCTCAGAAGTGTCACTATGATAACAACTCCCCTGCTTGCTGGAGAAATTGTGGGGAATTCAAATGCAAATCACTAGCATGTTTTGTGGGACTGCTCCACCATAAAGGACTATTGGAAAGAGATACACCAAGCTCTACAGGATATTTTCAACATAAATACCCCTCGAAAGTAAAACTTTGTTTTTTGGACATGTACTTCAGGACTGGCTGAAGAAAGATAAACACTTGATGAATATCCTACTGGTGGCCTGTAAAAAGAGCATTACTAGGAAATGGATATCCAGGAGAGCCCAACTTGGAAGCAATGGATGGAAATCACAATGGACATTTATAAAATGGAGAAGATAACTGCCTTTATTAATTATAAATTGGAAAAATTTACTTCATACTGGGAAAACTGGGTCATTTATGTCACGCCCCATAAACCTGACTTTAATTTGACGAATTAGTGATTGTACTACTCAAAAAAAAAAAGGATTACTCTCTATATGTGTACAGGTATGTATGTATGTACATGTGTATGTGTGTGTGTATATATACATATATGTATCTGTTTATATATTTTTTAATTATTTTATTTCTGATTATTATTAATGTATTATCATTTATTTTTTGTTTATTCAATTGTTGTATTTGTAGATATTACTTTGTTGTTGTTTTTTTGCTGTTAATTTCTTTTCGGGGGGGGGGGTGGTATGGTTGGGATACAAACAAAAAAAAATTGGACATTTAGGGCAGACAACAGATATAAGATGTATGTGAATATGATGTAATGGATAGGAATGTCTGATGCTGGATGTCAATAAAAATAAAATGAAAAAAAAAAAAAGAATTGTCCGTAAAATGTCCATAAAAGTATCCAGAATAGGCATCCAAAATAAAATATGATGTATTTGCGACCTAAAATTGGATAAAAACGCCAATTTCTGCTCGCGGCAACGGATACGTTGACTTCAGATGTCACGTTGACAGGACGCTATTAAAAAATTAATAACTACAAGTACTCAAAACTCGGCAAAATATTGTATTTTCAAAATAAGACTTGTACTATAACAGACTAGCAGAATGAAGACCATATATGTGCCATGTGCCATATTTCTTAAAAATCAGCAAAATAACATATTTTCAAAACAAGAGTTGTAGTATAACCAACTGGACCCCATCTATGGGAATACCAAGAAGCTCCAGTGCAAGCCAGATGTTTGTTAGTGTTGGGGTGCCCACTTTCTCAGCGTTGCTACGCAACCTTATGTATAAGTTTATGTGTAGGGTATCTGAGTCTGAAAATGACATCATCTCTGTGATAACGAACCCTGGCCGCAGTTCTGTTAGGTACTCATCTGGACTGTGGAATCATTGGCACACATGTTTGTAGGTCAGAAACTGACATTTGGGCTTCATGTTTTATATTGTTTTTATGTTTTATTGTTTTGTTTTTAATGTATTGTATTCTGTTTTTATATGTTTAATGGATCTTAAAGGTCTGCAATAAAGATTGATTGATTGATTGATATGCATTTACCAAACAAAATGCAAAACGTTAAATCAGTGCACGTATTTAAAGGCCTACTGAAAGCCACTACTAGCGACCACGCAGTCTGATAGTTTATATATCAATGATGAAATCTTAACATTGCAACACATGCCAATACGGCCGGGTTAACTTATAAAGTGACATTTTAAATTCCCCGGGAAACTTCCGCTTGAAAACGTCTATGTATGATGACGTATGCGCGTGACGTCAATGGTTGAAGCGGAAGTATTGGGACACATTGAATCCAATACAAACAGCTCTGTTTTCATCGCAAAATTCCACAGTATTCTGGACATCTGTGTTGGTGAATCTTTTGCAATTTGTTTAATAAACAATGGAGGCTGCAAAGAAGAAAGCTGTAGGTGGGATCGGTGTATTAGCGGCTGGCTGTAGCAACAAAACCAGGAGGACTTTGATTTGGATAGCAGACGCGCTATCCGACGCTAGCCGCCGACCGCATCGATGATCGGGTGAAGTCCTTTGTTGCGCCGTCGATCGCTGGAACGCAGGTGAGCACGGGTGTTGATGAGCAGATGAGGGCTGGCATAGGTGGATAGCTAATGTTTTTAGCATAGCTCTGTGAGGTCCCGTAGCTAATTTAGCTTCAATGGCGTCGTTAGCAACAGAATTGTTAAGGTTCGCATTCTCGACTCTCATTTTCAAGAGGATATAGTATCCCAGGTGGTTTAAAATACAAATCCGTGATCCACAATAGAAAAAGGAGAAAGTGTGGAATCCAATGAGCCAGCTTGTACCTAAGTTACGGTCAGAGCGAAAAAAGATACGTCCTGCACTGCACTCTAGTCCTTCACTCTCATGTTCCTCATCCATGAATCTTTCATCCTCGCTCAAATTAATGGGGTAATCGTTGCTTTCTCGGTCCGAATCGCTCTCGCTGCTGGTGTAAACAATGGGGAAATGTGAGGAGTCCTTCAACCTGTGACGTCACGCTACTTCCGCTACAGGCAAGGCTTTTTTATCAGCGACCAAAAGTTACGAACTTTATCGTCGATGTTCTCTACTAAATCCTTTCAGCAAAAATATGGCAATATCGCAAAATGATCAAGTATGACACATAGAATGGATCTGCTATCCCCGTTTAAAAAAGAAAAATTCATTTCAGTAGGCCTTTAAAGTTTCTTTTAAATGACATGATGGAATAAAAAGATGTAAACAAACCTGATCTGAGTAGCATAACTTGAGGTTTGAAAACAGCATCCAGTAGTTCTTGTTGACGCTCTTTTTCCTCTTCCGTCCCTCTTTGTACTCTGCTATGGTTCTTTCAAACACTCCAAATATTTCTTCAACGACAGAATTTAGTCTCAACTTTCTGACCGGACACATTTTTTAAAGAAACAAAACCTGTGTGTTGCTAACTTCCGGCTTTTCTTCTTCGCTGGTTTCTCACTGCAACGATCAAACGCGCGGACTTAAAGCTGATTTTAAAAGTTGAATTAAGATCAATCAATTAATCAATCAAAGTTTATTTATATAGCCCTTAATCAGGAGTGTCTCAAAGGGCTGCACAAGCCACAAGGACATCCCACATCAGGGCAAGAAAAAACTCACTAAAAAAGTCAACCCAATGGGCACAAAGAGAAACCTTGGAGAGGACCATAGATGTGGGGGTTCTGGGGAGCCTGGCTGCCCTGACGGAACAATTGCTGCAGGGTACATGAGAGACTCCTGGGAGAAATGGAGAATTATGTGCCTCTCAGTGCTTACCGTCCAGGACGTGGAAGTCCTCTACCTATTTGGAACCGTGATCGCTGGCCATCTGCTGATTGGGCTGGGCATTGCTTTGGTGTATCCTCAAATTCGGTGGATGATGGCAGACATTCAAGGAGCCCAAAGGCTGCCCGTCACAATGGAAGACATGGGTCGGGCTGTGGGAACACAGACTGTGGCCATTTCAGAACTGAATCGTAAGTTGGATCAGGACTCTCTCCAGAGACTGCAGCGCTTGCAGAACTCTGCTGCTCGTCTTTTAACCAAAACCAAATGACGTGAGCACATTACCCCTGTACTGGCTTCCCTTCATTGGCTCCCAGTTACTTTTAGAGTTCAATTTAGAATTGTACTTATTGTTTTTAAATGCTTACACCAAGAAGCCCCGCCCTATCTTATTGAACTCCTGCAGCCTTATTGCCCCAGCAGGACCCTGAGGTCTTCAGACCAGCTCCTCCTGGCTGTCCTAACAACTAGGCTAATACCAGAGGAGATGGATCCTTCTCAGTGTCAGGGCCCAGACTGTGGAACAACCTTCCACTATCTATTAGATCCTCCCAGTCTCTGACACTATTTCAATATAAAAACATATTTTTACTCCCTGGCGTTCAAATCCAGTCAGGCAGGATCTTGGCTGTTTTTTATTATTTCTTGTTTTATCCTTTTGTATTTATTTATTAACTTTTAAGGTGATATATTCTGCTCTTCTTTTAAGGTATATTTGACTATTGTATTGTATTCATCCTCCTATGTTACCATGTTAATGTGACACTATGTGCACCTTATGTCTTATGTCTGTACAGCACTTTGGCCAACTGAGGTTGTTTTAAATGTGACATATAAATAAATGAAGTGAACACATCATTTAGTTTTTCCACTGGGGGGGACCAGACAAGCTCTGCTTCTTCCACTCATGTTGGACGCTTGATCACTTGAGCAAAAGTTGTGCTTGTAAAGTTTTGACATGTTCCAAATAAATACATTGCAAGTGAACATTAATAATAAGTAATTTTTGGTTGTATGCCAACTTTGCGGAGCAGCTCTTCACAGCATCACCTCGCTAGTTAGCTTAACGTTAGCATCTTCCATGTTACATCATAACGATGTTGAATAAATGTGTTTGTGTGCCTTACACACGGACTTGTTATTGGCTAACATATATACACATCATTTGTGCTAAATGTTTTGACTTTATTAACCTCCAGTCTTCACACAGTGAGCGTAGAAATGAGTTTAACATTGGGGGGACATCAATTTATATCCCAAAATAATGTTAGGACAAATAAATGATGACACAGTATCAGTATCAGTCTATGTTAAGCATTTTATGTAGCATTCCCATTTTACACTTTTTACTGAACTCTTGTGAAATATCCACTGTCATGTTACTCTTTATAGTTCATTAATTAGTCAATTAATAAAATATTTACTGAGTCCTGCTGCTGTGTCACTTTTATTGTGGTGTCATTTTTCTACCTGTTAAGAGAAGTATTTGATGTTAAATATATATATAATCCTCCATATTGGCAGCCATAGTCATTCATTTATTCAGCAGAGCATTAAAACTTGGATCTGACAAAAACTAAACACAAATGTTGTCTTCCTCGCTGATAAAACATGATAGCAACATGCATCTGCTAGCTCATGATCGCCCCCACTTCTCAGTGTGGCGAGTTGGAGTACTACAAGAGGCACTCTAATACAGTGCTTGTTTGTATTTTTAGTCTTATTATCAAGGAATATTGAGGTCACACTTATATTAAAACATTAATGCTAAGGTTTCATCCAGTAGTGGACCATTAATGCCTGATGATGATGATGATGATGATGAAGATGTATCTGTGCAAGTGAACAATTGGATCCACAAGGGACAACAACCCTTTCCACAGACTACACACACATCAGAAACATAAATGTTAGAAGCCTACAACAATATATTTGAAGAAGACTTTAGTATTAAAAGTGAAGATGTGAGGTGAAATAAGTAGAAATGCAGCAATAAAAACAAGCAACTCCACTCACGATGGCTCTAAAGTTCAGTGATGTGTTGCTAACTTCAGCATTTTTCTTCTTTGTTGATGTTTTGCAGTAGTTAACATCCATGATGTAACAATGCTGCTAATCTACCAGAGTCCACATTTTGGTAACCATTTTATTCATTCATACTTTTAGTTGGATAATAACATCAATAAAATGCAATGGAAAAATGTGTAGAAAAAAACTAATGAAAATAATAAGATGTCCTCTCTTTAAAGATGAGAAAATAGACTGAAATAGTAGCTACATATATAATGTTCCATACATGCACACAACTTAAACAGTAAGTACAGGACAACATATAAGACTAGAAGATGAGAAGCACTACATACAACATCAAATATACATTCTTATTAAACATGCTGTGCTTTTAAAGGCCTACTAAAATTATTGTTTTATTATTTAAACGGGAATAGCAGATCCATTCTATGTGTCATACTTGATCATTTCGCGATATTGCCATATTTTTGCTGAAAGGATTTAGTAGAGAAAATCGACGATAAAGTTCGCAACTTTTGCTCGCTGATAAAAAAAAAGCCTTGCCTGTACCGGAAGTAGCGTGACGTCACAGGAGCTAGTATTCCTCACAATTCCCCTTTGTTTACAATGGAGCGAAAGAGATTCGGAGCGACAAAGCGACGATTACCCCATTAATTTGAGCAAGGATGAAAGATTCGTGGACGAGGAACGTTAGAGTGACGGACTAGAATGCAGTGAAAGACATATCTTTTTTCGCTCTGATCATAACTTAGGTACAAGCTGGCTCATTGGATTCCACACTCTCTCCTTTTTCTATTGTGGATCACGGATTTGTATTTCAAACCACCTGGGATACTATATCCTCTTGAAAATGAGAGTCGAGAACGCAAAATGGACATTCACAGTGACTTTTATCTCCACGACAATACATCGGTGACACACTTAGCTACTGAGCTAACGTGATAGCATCGTTCTCAAATGCAGATAGAAACAAAAGAAATAAACCCCTGACTGGAAGGATAGACAGAATATCAACAATACTATTAAACCATGGACATGTAACTACACGGTTAAAAATTCTCAGCCTGGTAAAGCTTAACAATGCTGTTGCTAATGACGCTAAGGCTAATTTAGCAACCGGACCTCACAGAGCTCTGCTAAAAACATTAGCGCTCCACCTACGCCAGCCAGCCCTCATCTGCTCATCAACAGCCGTGCTCACCTGCGTTCCAGCGATCGACGGCGCGACGAAGAACTTCACCCATCATCGACGAAGCTCTTTAGCATGAGCTAACGTGATAGCATCTGTCTCAAATGCAGATAGAAACAAAATAAATAAATCCCTGACTGGAAGGATAGACAGAAGATCAACAATACTATTAAACCATGGACATGTAAATACACGGTTAATAATTCTCAGCCTGGTAAAGCTTAACAATGCTGTTGCTAACGACGCTAAGGCTAATTTAGCAACCGGACCTCACAGAGCTATGATAAAAACATTAGCGCTCCACCTACGCCAGCCAGCCCTCATCTGCTCATCAACAGCCGTGCTCACCTGCGTTCCAGCGATCGACGGCGCGACGAAGGACTTCATCTGTGGGTTTGGCGGCTAGCATCGGCTAGGCGTCTGCTAAGTAAGTAGTCCTTGTTGTGTTGCTACAGCCAGCCGCTAATACACCAATCGATCCCACCTACAACGTTCTTCTTTGTAGCCTCCATTGTTCATTAAACAAATTGCAAAAGATTCACCAACACAGATGTCCAGAATACTGTGGAATTATGAAATGAAAACAGAGCTTTTTCTACGGGCTCCGAATACTTCCCTTGCCCTCGTGACATCACACGCATATGTCAGCATAATAAAACGTTTTTAACCGGAAGTGTGGCGGGAAATTTAAAATGTCACTTTATAAGTTAACCCGGCCGTATTGGCATGTGTTGCAATGTTAAGATGTCATCATTGATATATAAACTATCAGACTGCGTGGTTGCTAGTAGTGGCTTTCAGTAGGCCTTTAAACTACATTCAGCACAATCACTGTTTAAGTGTTATTAAATCCCTGCAGCTTCCATGACTGTTACACACTTGTGTCTACTGGCCTGATACTTAAACCTGAACCTTTTAACACACACAGTGCAACTAAACGGTTTCTCTCCAGTGTGTGTTCTCATGTGTTCGGTCATTTTTTCCTTTCTGGAGAAACTCTTCTTACAAACAGAGCAAGTAAAAGGTTTATTTCCAGTGTGTGTTCTCATGTGTGTGGTCATGCGGTCCTTACAGGAGAAACTCTTCTTACAAACAGAGCAAGTAAAAGGTTTCTCACCTGTGTGTGTTCTCATGTGTCTGGTCATGCATCCCTTTCTGAAGAAACTCTTCTTACAAACAGAGCAAATAAAAGGTTTCTCACCTGTGTGTGTTCTCATGTGTATTGTCATCTCATTCTTAGAGTTGAATCTTTTAGCACAAGCTGAGCAAGGAAAAGGTTTCTCACCTGTGTGTGTTCTCATGTGTATTGTCATCTCATTCTTAGTGTTGAACCTTTTAGCACAAGCTGAGCAAGGAAAAGGTTTCTCTCCAGTGTGTGTTCTCATGTGTGTGGTCATGTGTTGCTTTCTGGAGAAACTCTTCTTACAAACAGAGCAAAAAAAAGGTTTCTCTCCAGTATGTATTCTCATGTGTACTGTACAACGACTCTTGTGTCTAAATGATTTCCCACATTGAGAGCAGTCAAAGTGTTTGTTGTTAGTGTGATGTCTCGTATCACCTTTAGAGTCATTTTGACTCTCCAAAGGTTTTTGGATGTGGTCACTGTGATCAGAAGAGTGTGACATCATGTGGTCCATGTCTGACAGTGGAGCAAAGATGCTGTCTGGTTCTGACTTTATATCTTCACAATGCTCTCCATCAGCTTCTGTGATGTGTTGACTTACAAGCTCCGCCCCTCTGTTCTCCTCACTTTGACTGTGATGAAGCTGTAAGGACTGAGCTTCATCTTCATCATGAAGCTGCTCCTCTTTAATGTGGGAGGGGGCCTGTAGCTCCTTCTGTCCCACACTGGTGTGCCACTCCTCTTCATGACTCCCCGCTGACACCCGCTGGACGTCTGCAGAACAAATGAGGTGTTACTGTATTGAAGTTTGCAGTATTCAAACTATTGACATGTGAGCTAGGCCAAATAGACAGTGATGGGCAAGCTACCTGGACAATGTAGTAAGCTAAGCTACAAGTTACTCTCAATTAAATGGAGCTAAGCTATCCTCAGAGAACTGTAGCACGCTACACTACAAAAGTAGCTTGCCACATCAAAGCTACATTTAACAGCATGTATATATGTGTATATATATATATATATATATATATATATATATATATATATATATATATATATATATATATATATATATATATATATATATATATATATATATATATATATATTGGCCCACATGTATAATATCAATGTTTATGTTGTCCATGGAAAGAAGTTAGTAAGAAGCAAAAGAAAAACAACCAACCATGGATGACAAAAGGACTGAAAAATGCTTGTCACAAAAAAAAGACATTATATGGAATATTAATAACACAGACATCTATAGAGGCAGAAAATAAGTATAAGAAATATAAAAACCAGCTAATTGGTATACTAGGAAGATGTAAGAAGGAATACTACAGACAATTATTAAAGAAGAACAGAAACAACATGAGAGCAACATCCTAAATAGCATCATTAAAAATGCTGCTAAGAAAGATTACCCCCAGTACTTTCTACATGGAAATAAAAAAAATGACAATATGAACCAAATAGTTGAACGTTTTAATGATGACTTTGTTAAAAATGTGGAAGAAAGATTTCCAAATGCAGATGATGGATCAGTTGAGGACTTGAGTGAGCTCATAGACAGAAATCCCAATTCCATGTTTCTTAAGAACGTGACAAAAGAAGAAATAATCCAAATTGTAAAACATTGTAAATCCAAGACCTCAAGCGACTGTCATGGAATAGATATGGTAACCATAAAAAAGGTTATAGAAGACATTTCAGAACCTCTGACATATATCAGCAACGTATCATTTCTAACCGGCAAATTCCCTGACAAAATGAAAATTGCAAAAGTCGTACCAATTTATAAGAATGGAGACATACACCAGTTTACTAACTACACACCAGTTTCATTACTTCCACCATTCTACAAAATCATGGATAAACTATTCAATAGCTGATTAGATTTATTTATCTACAAAAGTGGGACGCTGGTGGAGAACCAATATGGACTCCTAGCAAATATCTCAACATCTGGTCAACATATATACAAACCTGGTTTCCATATGAGTTGGGAAATTGTGTTAGATGTAAATATAAACAGAATACAATGATTTGCAAATCCTTTTCAAGCCATATTCAGTTGAATATGCTACAAAGACAACATATTTGATGTTCAAACTCATAAACTTTTTTTTTTTTGCAAATAATCATTAACTTTATAATTTGATGCCAGCAACACGTGACAAAGAAGTTGGGAAAGGTGGCAATAAATACTGACAAAGTTGAGGAATGCTCATCAAACACTTATTTGGAACATCCCACAGGTGAACAGGCTAATTGGGAACAGGTGGGTGCCATGATTGGGTATAAAAGTAGATTCCATGAAATGCTCAGTCATTCACAAACAAGGATGGGGCGAGGGTCACCACTTTGTCAACAAATGCCTGAGCAAATTGTTGAACAGTTTAAGAAAAACCTTTCTCAAGCAGCTATTGCAAGGAATTTAGGGATTTCACCATCTACGCTCCGTAATATCATCAAAGGGTTGAGAGAATGTGGAGAAATCACTGCACGTAAGCAGCTAAGCCTGTGACCTTCCATCCCTCAGGCTGTACTGCATCAACAAGCGACATCAGTGTGTAAAGGATATCACCACAAGGGCTCAGGAACACTTCAGAAACCCACTGTCAGTAACTACAGTTGGTCGCTACATCTGTAAGTGCAAGTTAAAACTCTCCTAGGCAAAGCGAAAACCGTTTATCAACAACACCCAGAAACGCCGTCGGCTTCGCTGGGCCTGAGCTCATCTAAGATGGACTGATACAAAGTGGAAAAGTGTTCTGTGGTCTGAGGAGTCCACATTTCAAATTGTTTTTGGAAACTGTGGACGTCGTGTCCTCCGGACCAAAGAGGAAAAGAACCATCCGGATTGTTATAGGCGCAAAGTGTAAAAGGCAGCATGTGTGATGGTATGGGGGTGTATTAGTGCCCAAGACATGGGTAACTTACACATCTGTGAAGGCACCATTAATGCTGAAAGGTACATATAGACGGTGAGCTGACATGAGAAAAAGTGCCTAGAAAATGAATTTCGCTCCCACGTCTAAGCACAACTTGTTCAATGCATTTTTGCATAGATAATACCCTTCTGGACTTTGGGTTAAAAGTTCAGAACATGATACCTAGCCAAATTTTGTCACAAGCCAGAAATGTATATAGAGGTAAATCACAAAAAACGAAAATCTTGTGCTGCAGTTTTGGCTTGTAAAATATGTCTTATTCATTTTGGCAACACAAAATCTTTCTCAAATATCATAAATACATATACCTAACATCTGAAACAAATATTGGTGCCTTAGTATACTCATATGTGAATTTAGATCATGAAATGTAGCAAATTTCTTAAAAAACGATTCAACTGAAGTGATTTGCCCCAGCACAATGAAGCACACACTTATTAAATTTAGCTAAAAGCTTATGTATCATACATTAAAAAAATGTCACAACCTTCTATGTAATCAAAGGTACAAAAGAAGTAACACACCGTGGCCAAAAGTGGCTTAAAATGTAGCAAAATATTACCATGCACCCCAAAACTGGAATAAGGCAAAAATGGACAAGATTAAAATAGATGCAGTAAAGGCCCAAATTGGTATAAAATATGATAAATATTTATTAAAGTAGCAAATTGTTTCACAGCATGTGTCATTTATACCCCCCCCCCCCCCACACACACACACACAAACACACACAAAAGACCAAAACAAATTTGAAAAAAAAGGTAATACAGACATTATTTAAGCTTTACCGTTAAAATGGCAGTGTGGCATCTCGATAATCAAACATCTTGATAAAGAAACAAAAGTGGCAAATTTTACATGGTGACATGGTGCGTAATTACTCATCAATATCACTTTCATCTGTGTCATCATCCCATGCACCTCTTTCTTCTGTTTCCTTTGAAACATTTCCACAGTTCTGGCAGTGACATAAATCAGTACAAGACATTTTTGCAGACATACATGAACATCTTTCTGTTTCACATTTGCTTGTCTTGCAACCACAGTGGACTACCTGCAGCACACTATCTGGGGCAGGATTTCTAGTCATCCATCTTACTGTTAACTCCCCATCCTCAATGTACCATCCATTGCCAATGGGTGAAGGGGCACACATCATACCAGTCAGGGAATGTCGCATTACTGCTGCTTGGTAGTTTGCCCTTTTGCAGTGTTGGTGGAGGGCATCACTTGTTGGGGGAATGGACAGTTCTGGCAAAGCTGACGATGCCATACAGAATGCTTTGTATCTTGCATCGTTCACGTCTTTGGCAGATGCCTGTCCATACAGGTGGCACACATATTTGCTCAGTGTTTTGAACGTAGACTGGTCAAGGTTAAAACTGCTGCCCAGATTTGAGAACGCAGTCAGGTATTCGTCTTTCTGACAAGCAAGAGAAAATGTCTTCCTTTTGCCCTTGCCATGAAAGGCACTGGTCGAGTCACAACCTGTGAAGGTATGGTGTGACAGAACTTTGGAGCATAATGCCATTTGTGTGGTGAGTAGTTCCATGACCTGACAGTGTCTCCTCCCCAAAATCAATGTTGTCCCACACCAGTATTGTGGGTGCCTTCTGTGCGAATCCCTTGGGTATTTTGTTTCTACCCTCTAAAAGTTGTAGCTGAGCAAGGCTAGTGTCAAGACTGACAACTGTGTCCCGTGAAGCACAATGTCCTAACCTATTCAGCAGTGACAGAACATTTGATGAACCTGTTAAATGGCGAACAGTTAGACCAAGACACAATGACTTGGGTGTCTGCTTTCGACCTTTAGATGCCAGATACACAATGTCTTGACAAAGAGAGATAACCTTTAGATTCACATCATCAGGAACATCAACATAACAGGCTAGTGTTGGCTCTTCTGTTGCACCTATAATCCAGGCAATGAAGTTGTACAGTTCAACAGGCACAACAGATTTAGCTTCAGATACATTTAAATCCTCTGCTGTGGGAGGCCACGGGCATTTCATACCGGGAGAGTCACTTAGAAGGCGCTTCAATATCAGCCCTGCACTGTAAAGTGTCCTTGTGTTCTCCGTGGTATTCTGACCAGCTGTTGTACTAGCCGTGTGTTCACTGTCACTTTCAGCTTGGCTTTCAGCTTGGCTCACCTCAGTTGACTCGGTAGATGATGGTGATGTGCCTGATGGCAGAGGTACCCTGTCTGCTAACGATAATGTCTCAACAAAAACCATTTCAGAGACGTTGCGCTGGGGAGGGCAGTGGAAAACCAGCTGGGGGAAATCACGGACCAACCTTCTTTTCAGTTTATCCCTCCTGAAACATAAAGTTAAAGGGAAATATGAGCACATTACACACAGACACACAGACACAGACACAGACACAGACACAGACACAGACACAGACACACACACACACACACACACACACACACACACACACACACACACACACACACACACACACACACACACACACACACACACACACACACACACACATCAATGATAATCAAATTACTTTAAACATACTCTCATAGCCTTTATGGGGAGAGACTAAATCTATAAATAATAAACTTTTCAGTATGAATATTTTATTATTTTTGTTTCAGTTACCTGTAGCCTGAAGCATCAAGATCTTCGTGCTTCTTAACGGTGTCCACGAACAACTTCCTTAGCTTGTCCATTCTCAGCACCTCTTTGTCAATTATAATCCTTTGACGGATCACTTGGTCACAGAAGAGGTTGTAGCTGTCAGCAAAGGGTTGTCTGAAAACACACACACACACACACACTTAACATGTGCAAAGAGTCATGCTTTCAAAGCTGTATCTTAAGCAAAACTAAATATAAGCTGCATGTTGTTGAAATTTTTTTTACTTTTTAAATGTGAGCAAAATGACAGTACAGTGTAATTACTCACATTTCTTCATCTCTGGTTGCAGTGTGCGTTGCTGTAGACAGTGACAAGAACCTGGTGTACTGTCTGTAACAGGTCCTATGGTACCGGACCTCTATAGCAACACAGTCTTTGTCGTTGATGTGCAGAAGAATGGCAGCATCTTTCTTAATCTCAGCTGCCTTCAGCAACTGGCCTTTAAAAGAAAAATAATTAGAATAAGCTTTATTGGCAAAATCAGAGATTTACAAGTAAAAAAGTGTGTGTGTGTGTGTGTGTCTTGAGTGGGGGGTTGGAGAGGTATTTATGACCCTGTGATTTACGACTCTGTGATGTGAGCTGCTGAACTCCCAGCTAAACATTCCAAGATTCAAGATATCTATTGTCATATGCACAGATAAACAGACAGTCACACTGCACAATGAAAAGCTTATTTTGCTGGTCCCCCTTGCAAATTCACAAAATATAAATATAAATATAAACTTAAGCTAAATAAAGAATCACAGAATATAAAAATTAAACAAGAATAAACTTAAACTATATTGCACACTTACAATAAACTTACTAAAAATGTAAATGCTAAGGATGTTTAATACTAATAAATATAATAAAATAAAATAAGAAACAAAAATAAAGAAATAAGATAAAGTAAATTAAAGTGTGGATCTTACAACAGATCTATAGTGGGCATGAGTAGACAGAAGCAGTATTGCACATTCAGTTCACAGTGAAGATGATAATGGATGATATGACAATGATGATGTATAAAGTGCACTATGCATTCTTCAATTATTGTAGCAGCAGTGGAGGTGACATGAAGTCACAGCAGGGATGTGGGTAGTGGTCACAGTTCAGTCAGTTCAGGGATGAGGGGTGAGGTGTGAAGGTGTGCGGGGGGAGGGGTGGGGGTTGTGATGTGTAAATCAGTCCAGGGGTGTGTGTGTGTGTGTGTGTGTGTGTGTGGGGGGGGGGGGGAGAGAGAGATTGGGGCTGTGGTGTGAAGGTATATGGGGGGATGGGTGGGGCTTCCTTTTCTAGGCCAGTGGTTCTCAAACTTTTAAATTCCAAGGTCTCCCCTTAACTCTGACAGTGTATAAATGGTCCATTTGGTTTACAAAGTAACAACACATTCTTTCAATCCTACGCTATGTACTGTAACATTATTACTATAGATTCACACACGTGTGTGTGTGTGTGTGTGTGTGTGTGTGTGTGTGTGTGTGTGTGTGTGTGTGTGTGTGTGTGTGTGTGTGTGTGTGTGTGTGTGTGTGTGTCACATACCTGCCGACACGGTTTCTGCTTGTGTGAGTTGATCCCTCTGGCGTTTTCCTCCCACACGAGTGTACTTTTCCACTTTTTGACAAATTATACAGATGGCTGGCAGGACGGGGCCGGCAGAAGCAACGGGCAAACCTGAACGAGATCGAAGTTTCTTTCGGGGAGTTTCAGACGTGCCTGCTGACTGACCTGCGGCTGCAGATGGTTCTCCCACCGCCCGTGCGGTCCTTTTCTCGGCATAAAACAATGCAGATTTATCTGTAAAACGTCGGTAGCATGTTGCGTGAAACCCAGCGTCGTCAGGAATAGCGTCAAAATCTACATCCGAGCAATGTTTATAGATTTCTGCCAGATGCTTGTTCTGGTCTTGCAGACAAAGCCACTGTTTTAAATAGTTTCTGTATGTGTCCCACCGTGTCCGAGTGAAGTGCTGGACGTCCTCATTGTTCACAGATGAAAGATGCATATAGCATCTTTTATTTTCCTCTTTACGCACTTTTTTTCTAACTTTTGAGGTCTTTCGTTCCTCTTCACTCTCGGATGTTGTCGTCGCCATAGCAGGTATGTTGTTAGAATAAAGCTGCTACCTGATTGGTCCATGTGACCAAAACCGCGCCACTCCCCACTAGATATCACTGCGCCTCACTGAAAAATAGTACCGGCTTTCAACACCGATTACACAAAATGGGCTAGGTGTCAATTTCCGAACTTTTGGTATCTTACTTACTACCAGTAAATCTATTTTATGAAGTAAAAATGATGTTGTGCCGTTGGTGTGGGAGCGAAACTGAACGATATGAGCCTTGACCACAGGCACTAATACAGCTTTTGGAGCAACATGTGTTGCCATCCAAGCAACGTTATCATGGACGCCCCTGCTTATTTCAGCAAGACAATGCCAAGCCACGTGTTACATCAACGTGGCTTCGTAGTAAAAGAGTGCGGGTACTAGACTGGCCTGCCTGTAGTCCAGACATTGAAAATGTGTGGTGCATTATGAAGCCTAAAATAGCAGAAGGGAGACCCCCGGACTGTTGAACAACTTAAGCTGTACATCAAGCAAGAATGGGAAAGAATTCCACTTCAAAAATGTGTCTCCTCACTTCCCAAACCTTTACTGAGTGTTGTTAAAAGGAAAGGCCATGTAACACAGTGGTGAACATGCCCTTTCCCAACTACTTTGGCACGTGTTGCAGCCATGAAATTCTAAGTTAATTATTATTTGCAAAAAAAAAATAAAATGTATGAGTTTGAACATCAAATATGTTGTCTTTGTAGCATATTCAACTGAATATGGCTTGAAAAGGATTTGCAAATCATTGTATTCCGTTTATATTTACATCTAACACCATTTCCCAACTCATATGGAAACGGGGTTTGTAATAGATAGATAGTACTTTATTGATTCCTTCGGGAGAGTTCCCTCAGGAAAATTTAACAAGTGTATGTAAGATATTGAAATGAATCAAAACAATATATATATATATAGATATATATAGAGATAGAAATAGAGAGAGAGAGAGAGAGAGAGAGAGAGAGAGAGAGAGAGAGAGAGAGAGAAAGAGAGAGAGACCTACTGTAATAACGAAGTAAATAATAAAAGCTTACCTTTTGCATAGTATGTATATATTATTAATGTTGTAAATATAAATCTTCATATATATAAAAATGCTGGAGACATTTTTCAGAGGTTGTCAAGAAGGTCACACATACAATAATGTGTGTGTGTGCGTGTGTGTGTGTGTGCGTGCGTGCGTGCGTGCGTGCGTGCGTGCGTGCGTGCGTGTGTGTGTGTGTGTTCTTGATACATGAAGAAGGAAAAGTATCTTCCATATGAGGAGGTGTGAACAAGTGATGACATAAATCATGGTCCCAATAACATTGCATGTAATACTACTTGTAGAGTATGTGAACATTGCTCCAAAGTCAGGATTTGTTGTTGATTTAATGTGCATAATTTTTTGATCGCTTTGATTTGATTGGGTGGTGCTGGCTGTCTGGGGGTATTGCGGCTGCTGTTTCTGCTGCCGTTTGTTTGTGGTGTGGGCGCCCGTGGCTGTTGGGTCTGGTGCAGGGGGGTGGCTGATGTTGTGACTGGTGGCAGCGCGCGCGTGGTGGTTGTCGGGGCTGACAAACTGTGTATATGTATGTATACGTGTGTGTGTGTGTGTATGTATGTATGTATGTATATATATGTGTATGTGTACATATGTGTATGTGTATATATGTGTATGTGTATATATGTGTGTGTGTATGTGTATGTATATAGATATGTATGTATATTTCTGGGGGTATGTTCTGGGCCTGCCTGTCGGGTGGGGGTCGGCGCCTCGGGCTACTGCATCCGGACTGCGTGTCTGGAGCTCCTGGGTCCCACCGTCCATCCCTTCCGGGTGCCCGTCTTGGTTGGGGCCTGCTGAGTCTGGTCCCTGCGTCTACTGTGGTGGCTTGGTGCTGCAAGGTTTTCCGAGGTGCTGCGAGTCGGCCAGTTGTTGGGGTAGTGACCTTGTGTGTCAGCATGTCTGTGATCTTCTTTTAATTATTAAAAAAAAAAAAAGATTTAATTATTTATTTTTTTTAATTTTTTTTATATATTTTATTAATATTATTTTTTTTATTTTTTTCCCCTACCTGCTTTTCTCGTGCCTTGTCCTCTGCCGGGTGCATCTGTCTGCGGCCTGCTGCTGGCCCTTGTGGGCGGCGCGGTGGGCCGGGCTCTGGGGTTCCTGTCGCTGTCCGGCTTGGCTGAGTGGGGGCGGTGGTCCCTGGTTCCCTGGGCACCACACCTACTGTTTATGGGATGGGTTCTCGGGGAGGCTGGGGCCGTACTCTGGCTCCCGCACACACTGGGAGTCAAATGTATTGTACATGCAAATTCACATATACTCACACACATACATACACACATACATAGGTACCTACGCTCCCACATACATATACAAATACAGTACATATTTACACACTCAAAGTTCGTACATCCACACGCACATTCATTATACAAACATACTGTATACACATACTGTACATATACACATACTGTACATATACACTCACTGTACAAACACACATATACACATACTGTACATATACATTCACTGTACAAACACACACATACACATACTGTACATACATATACACATACTGTACATATACATTCAAAAAAAGTCTGCGGGTTATAGAGCGTTTTCTATTCGGGCTCCAATACTATGGAATGCCCTCCCGGTAAAAGTTAGAGATGCTACCTCAGTGGAAGCATTTAAGTCTCATCTTAAAACTCATTTGTATACTCTAGCCTTTAAATAGACTCCCTTTTTAGACCAGTTGATCTGCCGTTTATTTTCTTTTCTTTTCTACTCTGCTCCCAACCCGGGGTGGACCGCTAGCCTGTCCATCAGATGGGGACATCTCTACGCTGCTGACCCGTCTCCACTCGGGATGGTTCCTGCTGGCCCCACTATGGACTGGACTTTCGCTGATGTGTTGGACTTTCACAATATTATGTCAGACCCACTCCACATCCATTGCTTCCGGTCTCCCCTAGAGGGGGGGAAGGTGGGGGGGGGGGGTTTACCCACATATGCGGTCCTCTCCAAGGTTTCTCATAGTCATTCACATTGACGTCCCACTGGGGTGAGTTTTCCTTGCCCGTATGTGGGCTCTGTACCGAGGATGTCGTTGTGGCTTGTACAGCCCTTTGAGACACTTGTGATTTAGGGCTATATAAATAAACATTGGTTGATTGATTGACTGTACAAACACACATACACATACTGTACATATACATTCATTGTACAAACACATATACTGTATACACATACTGTACATATACATTCACTGTACAAACACACATATACACATACTGTACATATACATTCACTGTACAAGCACACTCATACACATACTGTACATATACATTCATTGTACAAACACATATACTGTATACACATACTGTACATATACATTCACTGTACAAACACACATATACACATACTGTACATATACATTCACTGTACAAACACACACATACACATACTGTACATATACATTCACTGTACAAACACACACATACACATACTGTACATATACATTCACTGTACAAACACACATATACACATACTGTACATATACATTCACTGTACAAACACACATATACACATACTGTACATATACATTCACTGTACAAACACACACATACACATACTGTACATATACATTCACTGTACAAACACACACATACATATACTATAGAGGCTTTGCAGCTGAAGTCATCAGCCACGTGACATTAGCTTGGCGGCCATCTTGCCGGTCACCAGTTTAGTGCCGTCAACGACTCACACACTTTCATGTTAGATCTGCTGCTATTTGAGCTTGGAAATGCCGGAAACCTGCTGTGCTTCTATAGATTCCCGGCAAACATCAAAAAACGCGATAAATGGATCGCGGCGATTTGTCGTGAACGATGGAAACCTACGATTTACACAAGGATATGCAATGAACACTTCATATCAGGTATGTAAACAAACTATTTACCCCTGATTTGTTTCACAAAATGTGAAATAATACAATATGGGATGATACAAATATGATTGTTGAAAATGCTGGGTGCATTTTCCTTACCTTGGTCATGAGAAGAATTCCATTCTTGTTTGGAATCTGCCATATCAGCCCATCATGCACAAAACCTGCTGTAAAATACTTGTAGGCATCCAGACTCTTGTATGCCTTAAGGTCCTTTCCAGTGTACGGAGATGGTGAATCGACGAGGTAATTATAAATGTCTGGATATGAGAGATCAGGCAGGTCGGCTGTTGCAAAATGCTCAGGTGATTTTAGCATGCTTCTCGGTAAAAGGTACGGATCCTTTGTGCCAACAAGGTTCAACTTCTCTCGGTAACGTTTCTTGGACTCTTCATCCAAATGCACAACTTCATTGGATAGCAAATCAGCCATAATTCGGATGAAATCGGTGAAAAAGTAGCGCAGAAATCAAACTGAATCTGTACGAACACGTAGGAACGAGCTGACCGGTTGACCGGCAAGATGGCGGCATAGCACAAAGTCACGTGATAAAATCACGTGACTGCAAAGCCTCTATACATATACATTCACTGTACAAACTCACATATACACATACTGTACATATACATTCACTGTACAAACACACATACACATACTGTACATATACATTCACTGTACAAACACACGTATACACATACTGTACATATACATTCACTGTACAAACACACATATACACATACTGTACATATACATTCACTGTACAAACATACATATACACATACTGTACATATACAAGTACATATACACACATACACTCATGCACATAATCACGTTTCATCAAACATATATTAACGTTGTTGCCCTAGGGTAAACTGGGTATAACACATGGCACACTGACAAAGCTTAACCTATAGTTACTATAACAATCTACAAGGTTAATATAGGTTGCTTCTCTTTCTTCCCCTCCATTTTTCTGCATTCTTTCGTATCTCAAGTTATCATGACGTATATGTATTGTTGCATTTGAACAATTGTATTGTTGATAATAAAGGTAAAGTATTGGTATTGTTTATTATCAATAACACTATTTCTATTGGTATTCATATTGCTCCATTTGTAGTGTAATAATGCTCATTGTCATTTCTGTATTATTTTTATTTTCGCGAACTGCTTATTTGCTATTACTTTTACTATCATATTTGTACATGTCGTATTTGCTGATGTTGCTCTGTTGTTGTTGTTGTTGTTGTTGTTGTTGTGTTTGCTGTTGTTGTGTTTGTCTCTCTGTCTAATCCCCCTCTTGTCCCCACAATTCTCCCCTCTGTCCTCCTTTTTTTCTCTTTCTATCCCCTCCTGCTCCGGCCCGGCTGCACCAAATGATAATATAAATACATTTAATAAAGTCAAATACAAATAAGGCAACAAGAGAAGTATCCTACACTTCTCTTTTGTAAAGTAAATCTGAACAGCCGATATGGGCATCTACATCTGCTATATGATCATCTACATCTACTATATGATCAATCATCTACATCTACTATATGATCATCTACATCTACTATATGATCAATCATCTACATCTACTATATGATCATCTACATCTGCTATATGATCATCTACATCTACTATATGATCATCTACAACTACTATATGATCATCTACATCTACTATATGATCATCTACATCTACTATATGATCATCTACATCTACTATATGATCAATCATCTACATCTACTATATGATCATCTACATCTACTATATGATCATCTACATCTACTATATGATCAATCATCTACATCTACTATATGATCATCTACATCTACTATATGATCATCTACATCTACTATATGATCAATCATCTACATCTACTATATGATCATCTACATCTACTATATGATCATCTACATCTACTATATGATCATCTACATCTACTATATGATCATCTACATCTACTATATGATCATCTACATCTACTATATGATTTGCCTAAGAAGCTGGGCAGGACATTTAAAAAAATATAAAAAAAATAAAAAAAATAAGTGTGAGTAAGAAATTGAAATGTGCCTCCTTTGGCCAAAATGTATAAAATAAATATGTATATAGAGACATACTGTAATAACTTGAAGTAAATAATGAAGATTAAAAACCAATTACAAACAGAACATTTTAAAAAAAACTAATTAAAATTAACTAAAAGCTTACCTTTTTATATTTGCATAGTATGTATATATTAATGTTGTAAATACACATCATTATATATCTAGAAAGGGTGGTCCTAAAGAGGTAGGCACTGTCACATCTAATAGAGAGCCAAATACTAGAGTCTGTGAACATTGCTCCAAAGTCAAGATGTGTTGTTGATTTAATGTGCATAAAAAAGTGAACATTGACAGGTGCAAAGGCAGCAATATATGATAAAACAAGACGGCAGCTAAAGAAGGACTTCCCTATTCATCCCCAAAAAACCTGCCAGGTGAACAGCTGATTTTACCACTTCTGGTGCTGACGTAAGACAACCTGCGTCCCATATGTTTATTTTAATGAAATAAGTTTATTTCCATCATATAATCAACCATCAACCATTCTGTGTGAGCAGTTTAACAGTGCAGATGATACATATTTAACAATCATACACATTTACACACAAAAAGAAAATAAAAGAAAAAGAATGACAGAAAAAGGAATAGGCTGAAGCCAAAGCTTATATTTGGGGGAATTACCCCCAATAGTTCTTACACGGAAACACAAATAATGACAACATGAAGGAAGTAGTTGAAAGCTTCAATAATTACTTTGTAAATATTGGACCAAAATTGGAAGAAAGGATTCCAGACCCAGTTTCAATTGAGGACTATAATGATACCATAGAGCCAAATCCCAACTCCATGTTCCTCAGTAATGTGACACAGGAGGAAATAGTTATAATCCTGTAATCTAAGACTTGTAATGGAATTGATATGGAAACCATAAAAAAGGTTCTAGAAGAGATCTCAGGACCATTCATGTATATTAGTAACCTATCATTTCAAATACCCAAACACAATGAAAATAGCTAAAGTTGCACCAATTTATAGGACTGGAGACAAACATCAATTTACAAATTATAGACCTGTTTCTTTACTTCCACAGTTTTCTAAAATCATTGAAAAAGTGTCCAATAACAGATTAGAGAGTTCCACAAACAAACATAGAATACTAGAAGAGAACCAATATGGATACACAGCTAATGTTTCAACTTTGATGGCTTTAATTGAAATGACAGAAGAAATGAGCAATGCAATAGATAGTAAAAAATGTGCAGCAGCAGTGTTGTTGGATCTAACTAAAGCATTTGACACAATTAATCACAATATTTTCATCCAAAAACTAGAAGGATCTGGCATCAGAGGGTTGGTCTTAAACTGGATAAGAAGTTATTTAACCAACAGGAAACAATACGTGAAGCTAGGCCAATACACTTCTACAACACTAAATATATCCTGTGGTGTACCTCAGGGATCAATACTAGGACCTACATTATTCAATCTCTATATAAATGACATTTGTAAAGTTACAAAAGATTTAAAGTTAGTATTATTTGCAGATGATACAACAGTGTTTTGTTCAGGAGAGAACACACAGAAGATAATACAAATAATAACAGAAGAAATGAACACATTAAAAAGATGCTTTGACAATCTTTGAATCTCAGTAAAAGTAAAATAATGCTATTTGGTAACGTAGAAGAGAAAGTCAGACACAAATACAAATAGACGGAATAGAAATTGAAAGAGTAAATGAAACCCAATTCATTTTCTACATCATCTTACTCATCTCACCATATGAAATATAACTTACTTCACTCATTATTATTTATTTATTTATTTATTGTTATTGTGATTACTTATGGAGTATATTGTGAATACATTGAGAACAGGAAGTGAACAAAAGTTTTAGCAACTGTTAATTAACAGAAAAGGGGTTGGATTAAATAAGCTCTGCTTCTTCCTACTCCTTTTCCAACATGTTGAAAAGACAAACTGGAAATTGTGATGCATCATGTTGTATGCATGCATGTGTGATGTATCATGTTGTATGCATGCATGTGTGATGTATCATGTTGTATGCATGCATATGTGATGTATCATGTTGTATGCATGCATGTGTGATGTATCATGTTGTATGCATGCATGTGTGATGTATCATGTTGTATGCATGCATGTGTGATGTATCATGTTGTATGCATGCATGTGTGATGCATCATGTTGTATGCATGCATGTGTGATGCATCATGTTGTATGCATGCATGTGTGATGCATCATGTTGTATGCATGCATGTGTGATGTATCATGTTGTATGCATGCATGTGTGATGTATCATGTTGTATGCATGCATGTGTGATGTATCATGTTGTATGCATGCATGTGTGATGCATCATGTTGTATGCATGCATGTGTGATGCATCATGTTGTATGCATGCATGTGTGATGCATCATGTTGTATGCATGCATGTGTGATGTATCATGTTTTATGCATGCATGTGTGATGTATCATGTTGTATGCATGCATGTGTGATGTATCATGTTGTATGCATGCATGTGTGATGCATCATGTTGTATGCATGCATGTGTGATGCATCATGTTGTATGCATGCATGTGTGATGTATCATGTTGTATGCATGCATGTGTGATGCATCATGTTGTATGCATGCATGTGTGATGTATCATGTTGTATGCATGCATGTGTGATGTATCATGTTGTATGCATGCATGTGTGATGTATCATGTTGTATGCATGCATGTGTGATGCATCATGTTGTATGCATGCATGTGTGATGTATCATGCTGTATGCATGCATGTGTGATGCATCATGTTGTATGCATGCATGTGTGATGTATCATGTTGTATGCATGCATGTGTGATGTATCATGTTGTATGCATGCATGTGTGATGTATCATGTCGTATGCATGCATGTGTGATGTATCATGTCGTATGCATGCATGTGTGATGTATCATGTCGTATGCATGCATGTGTGATGTATCATGTTGTATGCATGCATGTGTGATGCATCATGTTGTATGCATGCATGTGTGATGTATCATGTTGTATGCATGCATGCATGTGTGATGTATCATGTTGTATGCATGCATGCATGTGTGATGTATCATGTTGTATGCATGCATGCATGTGTGATGTATCATGTTGTATGCATGCATGTGTGATGTATCATGTTGTATGCATGCATGTTGTATGCATGCATGTGTGATGTATCATGTTGTATGCTTGCATGTGTGATGCATCATGTTGTATGCATGCATGTGTGATGTATCATGTCGTATGCATGCATGTGTGATGTATCATGTCGTATGCATGCATGTGTGGTGTATCATGTTGTATGCATGCATGTGTGATGTATCATGTTGTATGCATGCATGTGTGATGTATCATGTTGCGTGCATGCATGTGTGATGTATCATGTTGTGTGCATGCATGTGTGATGTATCATGTTGTATGCATGCATGTGTGTTGTATCATGTTGTATGCATGCATGTGTGATGTATCATGTTGTATGCATGCATGTGTGATGTATCATGTTGTATGCATGCATGTGTGATGTATCATGTTGTATGCATGCATGTGTGATGTATCATGTTGTATGCATGCATGTGTGATGTATCATGTTGTATGCATGCATGTGTGATGCATCATGTTGTATGCATGCATGTGTGATGTATCATGTCGTATGCATGCAGGTGTGATGTATCATGTCGTATGCATGCATGTGTGATGTATCATGTCGTATGCATGCATGTGTGATGTATCATGTCGTATGCATGCATGTGTGATGTATAATGTTGTATGCATGCATGTGTGATGTATCATGTTGTATGCATGCATGTGTGATGTATCATGTTGTATGCATGCATGTGTGATGTATCATGTTGTATGCATGCATGTGTGATGTATCATGTTGTATGCATGCATGTGTGATGTATCATGTTGTATGCATGCATGTGTGATGTATCATGTTGTATGCTTGCATGTGTGATGTATCATGTTGTATGCATGCATGTGTGATGTATCATGTTGTATGCATGCATGTGTGATGTATCATGTTGTATGCATGCATGTGTGATGTATCATGTTGTATGCATGCATGTGTGATGTATCATGTTGTATGCATGCATGTGTGATGTATCATGTTGTATGCTTGCATGTTTGATGTATCATGTTGTATGCATGCATGTGTGATGTATCATGTCGTATGCTTGCATGTGTGATGTATCATGTCGTATGCATGCATGTGTGATGTATCATGTTGTATGTACGCATGTGTGATGTATCATGTTGTATGCATGCATGTGTGATGTATCATGTTGTATGCTTGCATGTGTGATGTATCATGTTGTATGCATGCATGTGTGATGTATCATGTTGTATGCATGCATGTGTGATGTATCATGTTGTATGCATGCATGTGTGATGTATCATGTTGTATGCATGCACGTGTGATGTATCATGTTGTATGTACGCATGTGTGATGTATCATGTTGTATGCATGCATGTGTGATGTATCATGTTGTATGCATGCATGTGTGATGTATCATGTTGTATCCATGCATGTGTGATGTATCATGTTGTATGTATGCATGTGTGATGTATCGTGTTGTATGGATGCATGTGTGATGTATCATGTTGTATGCATGCATGTGTGATGCATCATGTTGTATGCATGCATGTGTGATGTATCATGTTGTATGCATGCATGTGTGATGTATCATGTTGTATGCATGCATGTGTGATGTATCATGTTGTATGCTTGCATGTGTGATGTATCATGTTGTATGCATGCATGTGTGATGTATCATGTTGTATGCTTGCATGTTCCAAATAAAGTCAAAGTCAAGTCAAGTCAAGTCAACTAACACTTGGTGGACATTCAAGCCACAAAATGCAAATGGAGTATTGTTGGTCTATTTTGGATGGTTATAGAGGACCTCCCATTGGCTCCATTGCAAGTGGACTTTTATTTACATTTATGAGTTAGAATTAGGGCTGGGTGATACATGGAATATACTGGATATATCGTGGGTTTGTCTCTGTGCGATATAGAAAATGACTATATGGTGATATTGGAGTATACGTTCTCACACAGTTGCTTTTAGCTGCAGGCATTACACTACAGGCTCTTCTCACTCTTTCTTGTCTCTCCTTCTCACAGAGACATAAAACAAGCGCACCTTCTTACATACGTCACATACTGTCACGTGTGCAACGTCATACGCTCTCACGGAGCAGACAGGTAGCGGCATGGTAACGTTAGCTGTGGTGCTAGTGGTAATACGAGAGAAAGAAGGTACCAATCTGATAACAAATGAAGGAATAATGAATTCCCAAGACAAACAGCAGGGGGTCCATCGTCTGGCGGTGGTTTGGCTTCAAGCGGGTAGATGGTGAACAAGTATGCGGCAAAAGCGTTGCTACAAAAAGTAGCAGCACTGCTAATGTAGCATCATTTAAAAAGTCACCCGCTAGAGAATGAAGAGTGCTTGAAACTCTGCATGTCAACATCTCCGTTCAGTGCCACACCCACAAAATGCCCAAGCAACCATTTCCACATCAACACCGTATGAAACAAATAGTCAACAACAGAAGGAGATAACGTCCGCAGGAACCTACCACATAGTGAAGGACATACACTATTTGATGTCCTATTATGCAGCTCATTTTTATTTGACACTTATTGAAATATCTTGTGTGAAATCATGCACAAAAGTGCACTTTATTTGTTTTAAACTATTGTAGTGGCGTTCTGTACAAAAAGTGCACTTTAATTTAGTGTTGTTTTGATATGTCATCTTAGTGACATCATGCACAAAAGTGCACTAATAGCTTGTTTTAAAATGTCTCTGACAATCTTGCACTTTCTGTTTTGAAATGACATGAATGTTTGTGCCACTGCTTAATAACTGTTTAATAAATACACTTTTGCTAAATTGACTTAGTTGTGGTTTCCCTCTCTGCATTAAAGTTTAAAAGTAGCATATATTAATGCAGTATGAAGAAGAATGTTTTAATGTAGACACATAGAATCATCATACTGCTGTGATTATATGCATCAAGTGTTCATTCAAGGCTAAGGCAAAATATCCACATATATATGGTGTATCGTGACATGGCCTAAACATATCCACATATATATGGTGTATCATGACACGGCCTAAACATATCCACATATATATGGTGTATCGTGAC
Organism: Entelurus aequoreus; assembly: GCF_033978785.1. Lineage (NCBI taxonomy): Eukaryota > Metazoa > Chordata > Actinopteri > Syngnathiformes > Syngnathidae > Entelurus > Entelurus aequoreus. Next base: position 26,158 of record NW_026908143.1, on the reverse strand, counting down.
ATGGACTAAACATATCCACATATATATGGTGTATCGTGACATGGACTAAACATATCCACATATATATGGTGTATCGTGACATGGACTAAACATATCCACATATATATGGTGTATCGTGACATGGACTAAACATATCCACATATATATGGTGTATCGTGACATGGCCTAAACATATCCACATATATATGGTGTATCGTGACATGGCCTAAACATATCCACATATATATGGTGTATCATGACATGGACTAAACATATCCACATATATATGGTGTATCATGACATGGACTAAACATATCCACATATATATGGTGTATCGTGACATGGACTAAACATATCCACATATATATGGTGTATCGTGACATGGCCTAAACATATCCACATATATATGGTGTATGGTGACATGGACTAAACATATCCACATATATATGGTGTATCGTGACATGGCCTAAACATATCCACATATATATGGTGTATGGTGACACGGCCTAAACATATCCACATATATATGGTGTATCGTGACATGGACTAAACATATCCACATATATATGGTGTATCGTGACATGGCCTAAACATATCCACATATATATGGTGTATCATGACATGGACTAAACATATCCACATATATATGGTGTATCATGACATGGACTAAACATATCCACATATATATGGTGTATCGTGACATGGACTAAACATATCCACATATATATGGTGTATCGTGACATGGCCTAAACATATCCACATATATATGGTGTATGGTGACATGGACTAAACATATCCACATATATATGGTGTATCGTGACATGGCCTAAACATATCCACATATATATGGTGTATCGTGACATGGCCTAAACATATCCACATATATATGGTGTATCGTGAAATGGACTAAACATATCCACATATATATGGTGTATCGTGACATGGCCTAAACATATCCACATATATATGGTGTATCGTGACATGGACTAAACATATCCACATATATATGGTGTATCGTGACATGGACTAAACATATCCACATATATATGGTGTATCGTGACATGGCCTAAACATATCCACATATATATGGTGTATCGTGACATGGACTAAACATATCCACATATATATGGTGTATCGTGACATGGCCTAAACATATCCACATATATATGGTGTATCGTGACATGGACTAAACATATCCACATATATATGGTGTATCGTGACATGGACTAAACATATCCACATATATATGGTGTATCGTGACATGGCCTAAACATATCCACATATATATGGTGTATCGTGACATGGCCTAAACATATCCACATATATATGGTGTATCGTGACATGGCCTAAACATATCCACATATATATGGTGTATCGTGACATGGCCTAAACATATCCACATATATATGGTGTATCGTGACATGGACTAAACATATCCACATATATATGGTGTATCGTGACATGGACTAAACATATCCACATATATATGGTGTATCATGACATGAACTAAACATATCCACATATATATGGTGTATCGTGACATGGACTAAACATATCCACATATATATGGTGTATCGTGACATGGACTAAACATATCCACATATATATGGTGGATCGTGAAATGGACTAAACATATCCACATATATATGGTGTATCGTGACATGGACTAAACATATCCACATATATATGGTGTATGGTGACATGGACTAAACATATCCACATATATATGGTGTATGGTGACATGGACTAAACATATCCACATATATATGGTGTATCGTGACATGGACTAAACATATCTACATATATATGGTGTATCGTGACATGGACTAAACATATCCACATATATATGGTGTATCGTGACATGGCCTAAACATATCCACATATATATGGTGTATCGTGACATGGACTAAACATATCCACATATATATGGTGTATCGTGACATGGACTAAACATATCCACATATATATGGTGTATCGTGACATGGACTAAACATATCCACATATATATGGTGTATCATGACACGGCCTAAACATATCCACATATATATGGTGTATCGTGACATGGACTAAACATATCCACATATATATGGTGTATCGTGACATGGCCTAAACATATCCACATATATATGGTGTATCATGACATGGACTAAACATATCCACATATATATGGTGTATCATGACATGGACTAAACATATCCACATATATATGGTGTATCGTGACATGGACTAAACATATCCACATATATATGGTGTATCGTGACATGGCCTAAACATATCCACATATATATGGTGTATGGTGACATGGACTAAACATATCCACATATATATGGTGTATCGTGACATGGCCTAAACATATCCACATATATATGGTGTATCGTGACATGGCCTAAACATATCCACATATATATATGGTGTATCGTGAAATGGACTAAACATATCCACATATATATGGTGTATCGTGACATGGCCTAAACATATCCACATATATATGGTGTATCGTGACATGGACTAAACATATCCACATATATATGGTGTATCGTGACATGGCCTAAACATATCCACATATATATGGTGTATCGTGACATGGCCTAAACATATCCACATATATATGGTGTATCGTGACATGGCCTAAACATATCCACATATATATGGTGTATCGTGACATGGACTAAACATATCCACATATATATGGTGTATCGTGACATGGACTAAACATATCCACATATATATGGTGTATCATGACATGAACTAAACATATCCACATATATATGGTGTATCGTGACATGGACTAAACATATCCACATATATATGGTGTATCGTGACATGGACTAAACATATCCACATATATATGGTGGATCGTGAAATGGACTAAACATATCCACATATATATGGTGTATCGTGACATGGACTAAACATATCCACATATATATGGTGTATGGTGACATGGACTAAACATATCCACATATATATGGTGTATGGTGACATGGACTAAACATATCCACATATATATGGTGTATCGTGACATGGACTAAACATATCCACATATATATGGTGTATCGTGACATGGACTAAACATATCCACATATATATGGTGTATCGTGACATGGACTAAACATATCCACATATATATGGTGTATCGTGACATGGACTAAACATATCCACATATATATGGTGTATCATGACACGGCCTAAACCAGGGGTCTCAAACTCAATTTACCTGGGGGCCACTGGATGCAGAAACTGGGTGAGGCTGGGCCGCAAGAAAAGATTTCTTAAAAAAAATCTAACATGCACTTTTTAATGAATTCACCTCCTTTGAATGGCTTTCCCGCCCTAGCAACCATCTCACTCACCATGTAGCTAGCTTTGACTGCTGCATCGCTCTTTTCGCTTGCTTTCTTGACGAAATCTTGTTGCCTCAGTAGACTGGTTTTAAAATTTGCAACCCGGTTCACTCCCCTAGTATTTTGCATACTCCTCAGCATGTCTAGTTGTATAATGACGTTTCAAATTGTATTCCTTGTGCAACGCAACTTTCTCTGTATCAACTACAGAAAAGAGCTATAAGGATTATTCATAAAGTAGATTACTTAAAACACACTAACATATTATTTATTAATTCTGGTTTATTGAAACTACAGGAGCTAGTAAAGTTACAGACATTATGTGTCATGTTTAAGGCTAAAAGTAAAACATTACCAGCAAATTTACAAAAAATGTTTGTCATCACTTCTGAGAATGAAGAGCATAGAAGAAAAGGTCATTTCAATTCTTGACGAAATCTTGTTGCCTCAGTAGACTGGTTTTAAAATTTGCAACCCGGTTCACTCCCCTAGTATTTTGCATACTCCTCAGCATGTCTAGTTGTATAATGACGTTTCAAATTGTATTCCTTGTGCAACGCAACTTTCTCTGTATCAACTACAGAAAAGAGCTATAAGGATTATTCATAAAGTAGATTACTTAAAACACACTAACATATTATTTATTAATTCTGGTTTATTGAAACTACAGGAGCTAGTAAAGTTACAGACATTATGTGTCATGTTTAAGGCTAAAAGTAAAACATTACCAGCAAATTTACAAAAAATGTTTGTCATCACTTCTGAGAATGAAGAGCATAGAAGAAAAGGTCATTTCAATTCTTGACGAAATCTTGTTGCCTCAGTAGACTGGTTTTAAAATTTGCAACCCGGTTCACTCCCCTAGTATTTTGCATACTCCTCAGCATGTCTAGTTGTATAATGACGTTTCAAATTGTATTCCTTGTGCAACGCAACTTTCTCTGTATCAACTACAGAAAAGAGCTATAAGGATTATTCATAAAGTAGATTACTTAAAACACACTAACATATTATTTATTAATTCGGGTTTATTGAAACTACAGGAGCTAGTAAAGTTACAGACATGATGTGTCATGTTTAAGGCTAAAAGTAAAACATTACCAGCAAATTTACAAAAAATGTTTGTCATCACTTCTGAGAATGAAGAGCATAGAAGAAAAGGTCATTTCAAACATCAGTATTCAAGGACAACTTTAAAACAAATGTGTATATCAGTGGTGGGGGTTAAACTATGGAATTCTCTTTACAAGAGATAAAAGATTGTAAAAATATATTCCAATTGAAAAAATATATAAGGACAGAACAATGAGATCATATGGACAGCCATAACTGTTTACATTTTGCTTTATATTTATTATTTTACTTATTTTTTGCCTAGTTTTGTATTTGTTTTGTATCATCCTGTGAGGTGTATACTACTTATTTTGTTTTTTTTGTTCGTTTTGTACATCATGAAGTTTTGCACTTCTTGTGTTTTTTTGTTTGTTTTCGTTATATTTGGATGTAATTGTTTGTTTATATGATATCATTAAGTAAGACTACGTACTATGTTGAAGGGGGCAGAAAAATATAAGATTTTTCTTCATCCTGCTCCTTCTCAGGCATTGGTGTGTAAATGTATAATTTAAAAATTGAGGTATAATTGTCTATCGATCAAAGATGCACATCAATGAAGGAGATAAATAAAAATGAAATGAAATGAAATAAGACACGTCGGGGTGCCCCTGTGAAAGAAATATTGCATCAAAAATCGTCTCTGTCTGGAGCCAACGGGAGGAGGGTGGGGGGTGGAGTTTACAGTTACGGTAGCACAATTAGCCCCGAACGGGTTAACATCACCACGTCTGTATCAGCGCTGGGGTCCAGTGCACCACACTTTTGTATTGTCGCTCGCTCCTTCGGCGGAGTGCTCGTCTTCCCCGCCCGGACTGTTTACAACGGGGGCGGGAGCGAGCAGGCGGGCGAGGGAGGGAGGCAGGGAGGGAGGAAGGAAGAGCGTGTGTCATAGAAAAGCAGCAAAATGTTTCTCTGCTTGCATTACGCAAGTGACATCAATGCATACTTGCCAACCTTGAGACCTCCGAATTCGGGAGATGGGGGGGGTTGAGTTGGGCGGGGTTAGGGGTAGCGGGGGTGTTTTTGTAGCCCGGAAGAGTTAGGGCTGCAAAGGATTCTGGGTATTTGTTCTGTTGTGTTTATGTTGTGTTTAGGTGCGGATGTTCTCCCGAAATGTGTTTGTCATTCTTGTTTGGTGTGGGTTCACAGTGTGGCGCATATTTGTAACAGTGTTAAAATATAAATAAAATAAAATATGACCACCCTCAGTGTGACATGTATGGCTGTTCCTCAAGTATGTCTTGCAATAACCTGCGTGTGTCTCTAGAAGCCTCATACAACATGTGTCTGGGCTGGCACGCTGTTAGTATGGAGAAAAAGATGATGCGGTGACAGATTCTAGAGGACACTGATGACAGTGCCATCACGGCACGCCCTCGATATTGTCGAGAGCCTCATACCACAACGTGATTGGTAGATTTCTTCAGCTCCGCACACAACGCTGTCAAGCGCCATTCATTTAAAACTCGCGGGCCGCACTAACATTAAACTTTCATATTAAGGTGGGGGCCGCAAAATAACGTCTCCCGGGCCACAATTGGCCCGCGGGCCGCGTGTTTGAGACCCCTGGCCTAAACATATCCACATATATATGGTGTATCGTGACATGGACTAAACATATCCACATATATATGGTGTATCGTGACATGGCCTAAACATATCCACATATATATGGTGTATCATGACATGGACTAAACATATCCACATATATATGGTGTATCATGACATGGACTAAACATATCCACATATATATGGTGTATCGTGACATGGACTAAACATATCCACATATATATGGTGTATCGTGACATGGCCTAAACATATCCACATATATATGGTGTATGGTGACATGGACTAAACATATCCACATATATATGGTGTATCGTGACATGGCCTAAACATATCCACATATATATGGTGTATCGTGACATGGCCTAAACATATCCACATATATATGGTGTATCGTGAAATGGACTAAACATATCCACATATATATGGTGTATCGTGACATGGCCTAAACATATCCACATATATATGGTGTATCGTGACATGGACTAAACATATCCACATATATATGGTGTATCGTGACATGGACTAAACATATCCACATATATATGGTGTATCGTGACATGGCCTAAACATATCCACATATATATGGTGTATCGTGACATGGACTAAACATATCCACATATATATGGTGTATCGTGACATGGCCTAAACATATCCACATATATATGGTGTATCGTGACATGGACTAAACATATCCACATATATATGGTGTATCGTGACATGGACTAAACATATCCACATATATATGGTGTATCGTGACATGGCCTAAACATATCCACATATATATGGTGTATCGTGACATGGCCTAAACATATCCACATATATATGGTGTATCGTGACATGGCCTAAACATATCCACATATATATGGTGTATCGTGACATGGCCTAAACATATCCACATATATATGGTGTATCGTGACATGGACTAAACATATCCACATATATATGGTGTATCGTGACATGGACTAAACATATCCACATATATATGGTGTATCATGACATGAACTAAACATATCCACATATATATGGTGTATCGTGACATGGACTAAACATATCCACATATATATGGTGTATCGTGACATGGACTAAACATATCCACATATATATGGTGGATCGTGAAATGGACTAAACATATCCACATATATATGGTGTATCGTGACATGGACTAAACATATCCACATATATATGGTGTATGGTGACATGGACTAAACATATCCACATATATATGGTGTATCGTGACATGGCCTAAACATATCCACATATATATGGTGTATGGTGACATGGACTAAACATATCCACATATATATGGTGGATCGTGACATGGACTAAACATATCCACATATATATGGTGTATCGTGACATGGACTAAACATATCTACATATATATGGTGTATCGTGACATGGACTAAACATATCCACATATATATGGTGTATGGTGACATGGACTAAACATATCCACATATATATGGTGTATCGTGACATGGCCAGAACATATCCACATATTTATAAAAAGCCATATCGCCCAGCCCTAGTTAGAATGTGTGTTTTTTTTTTTAATATCCACCATCATGTCTTTTATAATGATTGTGAACGATAGAAAAATTCCCCCCCAAAAAGTGCAGTTCCCCTCTAAATTGCAATGATTAGATTTAAGACTTGAAGTGTATGAGCATGAAGTGATGAAGCCTACTTAGATGAGTCTTCTAAGACAAAGTGAACAGTCCAGTTGTGATGGATTGAATGCCCTGAGAATAAAATGATATGTGCTTACTTGGACTGTGATGAAGCTGTGAGGACTCACGTGCTTTGTCTTCATGCTCTTCAGTCTTCACAGAGACAACAGTCAGTGGAAACTTGCTGACATCATCCTCCTCCTGCCCTACAACACACTCTCCCTCCTCTTTCTCTTTCATGTGGGGATCCTCCTCTTCCTCTTTCATGTGGGGTGGCTGTGGATCCTCCTCTTCCTCTTTCATGTGGGGTGGCTGTGGATCCTCCTCTTCCTCTTTCATGTGTGGATCTTCCTCTTTCATGTGGGTGGGCTGTGGATCCTCCTCTTCCTCCTTAATGTGAGGGGGCTGCTGGACATCTGTTGGGTAAATAAGTAAATAAGATACAGAGATAATATAAATAGTTTTGGACTGACACTGTTAACACAATGACATTATTTGTGTTATTTTGTGTGTTGTGTTAAAAGTGTGTAGCAAAACAACCAATAAAAACATGGGAAATACCACCTTTTGTCCTAAAATTTATTTAAAAGTGGCACAGTGAGTACAAAACCGACTTGGACATTTGATGGGGGTCAATTGGAAAAGTTTTATAAGTACGAGGCAGCATTGATTGAGGCATTCTTAACTTTACACTCACTGATGTAAAGTGTGTAAATATTGAGATTGTCATTACCATAACTTAAATATCATGGAAATAAAAAAAATCTAATTCCAAAATCACTTAAAAAAAACATTCATGGTATGTTTTTGTTATCATGCAGAATACTTTTTTGTGGTCATTTTGTTGGCTGGGCCAAAAGGAACTTTTAACAAAAACTTGTTTTACTATGTGGTGTTTTATGGAGTATCTCCATCAACAATTCCTCTTTAGGAATTGGGTAGACCATCTACGACACGCTGACAGAAAGCCACTCACCTTTATGTTCTTATAATAATTCAAGTGTTGACTACTTTGGTTATTGAAAATAAATGTTTACTTTCACGTATTGTTGCATGTAAGTCAGAATCAGGAAGTGAAATTATAAATTTAATTTGATTTGATTACTGTATAAAATGTTTTTGCGAGTGTGTGAGTTTTGTGTAAACATGTTGATACAGGTTTACATCTTCTTGGGGATTGGAACACAGATATGTCCTGAAAGGATGCACCCATTTTTAAAACCTTCACTAAGCTGTGCCACAAACATGGTCTCACTTAGCTCATTAAGCAAACTACCAGGGTGAGTGAGTCCTTTTTAACCTTCATAGACCTCGTTGTTACTTCTGACCAGTCTAAGATCACCACAAGTGGAACTACTGTATGCGGCTTAAGTGATCATTCCATCATTTTCCGTACCCATAAAGAACATAGAACTGAGACTGACGGCCACAAAACAAGCAAAGCTACAATCCTTAAGACCTAGACTAGCAAGGCTTTCAATGACAAACTGGCAAATTAAGACTCGCCTGGTACTTGCAAGTACACAGGTTTTTGGGTCAATTCCTAACCTCAGAAAAGTAGATAACTTCACAGTCAAAGTGGGTGACAATATTATAACAAACAAAAATGAGATGACCTATCTTGGCTGCATCGTAGAGACTAATCTCTCCAGTGAAAAAATGACTACTAAGGTAGTCAAATAATCAACCAACAAATTCTGTTCTTACTAGTGTTGTCCCGATACCAATATTTTGGTACCGGGACCTGTACCAAAATGTATTTCGATACTTTTCGATACTTTTTGATACTTTTCTAAATAGAAAGGACCACAAAAAAGTGCATTATTGGCTTTATTTAAAAAAAAATCTTAGGGTACATGAAACATATGTTTATTATTGCAATTTAGTCCTTAAATAAAATAGTGAACATACTAGACAACTTGTCTTTTAGTAGGAAGTTAACAAACAAAAGCTCCTAATTTAGTCTGCTGACATATGCAGTAACATATTGTTATTTATATTGACTATTATTTTGTCAATATTATTAAATGGTAAATGGGTTGTACTTGTATAGCGCTTTTCTACCTTTTTAAAGAACTCAAAGCGCTTTAACACTATTTTCCACATTCACCCATTCACACACACACACATTCACACACTGATGGCGGGAGCTGCCATCCACGGCTCTAACCAGGACCCATCAGGAGCAAGGGTGAAGTGTCTTGCTCAAGGACACAACGGACGTGACTAGGATGGTAGAAGGTGGGGATTGAACCAGTAACCCTCAGATGTGGGGATTGAACCAGTAACCCTCAGATTGCTGGCACGGCCACTCTCCCAACTTCGCCACGCCGTCCCCCGTTATTAAGGACAAGTGGTCGAAAATTGATTATTAATCTACTTGTTCATTTACTGTTAATATCTGCTTATTTTCTGTTTTAACATGTTCTATCTACACTTCTGTTAAAATGTAATATCCACTTATTCTTCTGTTGTTTGATACTAACATTAGTTTTGGATGATACCACACATTTGGGTATCAATCTGATACCAAGTAGTTACAGGATCATACATTGGTCATATGCAAAGTCCTCATGTGTCCAGGGACATATTTACTGACTTTATAAACATAATATTTTTTTTTTTTAAACGAAAGAAGATGTTGTGATGCCAAAAAATATTGATGTAATCATAGAATTAGTACTTTTTAGAGGCGGTATAGTACCGAATATGATTAATTAGTATCGCGATACTATACGAATGCTGGTATACCATACAACCCTAGTTCTTACATAGTAGGATCACCCGGCTGGTGGGTAGAAATACACTTAAGACTCTAACACAAGCACTCATTTAACCCCACTTTGACTACAGAGTTCATGTTTAGTACCGTGACGCCTTAAAAGCCCTGAAAAACAAACTCCAGACAGCCAAAACAAAATGATTGAGCTTCTACTCAACCGTCCATCTCGGGCTCACATTTCCGCCAACCATTTCCTTAACGTGGGGAGGCTCTTGGTAGGTGACAGAGTACATCTTCTTGCAGTTGGTCTGGTGTACAAGATACACCATACCACTAAAATACCCATGTACCTGTCTAGATACTTCAAAATATATTGACCATTATAACACCAGAAGTAGTTGTACAAGTCATATTCAACCCAGATCTCACTCCAAAAAAGGTTGTAATTAGTTTGCCTGCTATACCACCAACATGTGGGTCTTCCTATCAATAGCCATAAAGGAGTGTAAATCCCTTACTTCCTTCAAAGCAGCTTGGACAAGACATTACAGGTTGTGGCTACTCGTAACTGGGAATATACAAAACCTTTTGTTGCAATTTTCTTGCAGTATTGTTGTCTTTTTGCTACTTTCTGCATACTTTGTGTTCTATCTGTGTGAGTGAACAAATATTTCAACTGAAACCATCTCAGGCTTTCTTGTAGCAGTGAATGTGTACCGTGATCAAAGTGTAGCCTTTCCTATGCAAACTTCTCATAACTCCTTCAATCAACCAATCACACATTGTTACAAACTGAGAGGAACATCAACCTCAAACTGTCTCCTTTTCATGAAGAATCTAAATGAAAGCATTGCATCATCCCCACAAGACAAAGCATCTATTGAAGAAAAGTGTTAATAATCAAATATAAAGTTAGTAAAGATGAGAGAGTAAGAAGTCAACAAACCTGTTGTGTGTAACACAACTTGATGTTTCTTGAAAACATCGTCCAGTAGTTGATTGTTGGTAATCTGCTATCGTTCTTTTGCACATTTTCACACAATCACAACACTTTACACTCACATGTTCACACAATCACAACACTTTACACTCACATGTTCACACAATCACAACACTTTACACTCACATGTTCACACAATCACAACACTGTACACGCACAGGTTCACACAATCACAACACTTTACACTCACATGTTCACACAATCACAACACTTTACACTCACATGTTCACACAATCACAACACTTTACACTCACATGTTCACACAATCACAACACTTTACACTCACATGTTCACACAATCACAACACTTTACACTCACATGTTCACACAATCACAACACTTTACACTCACATGTTCACACAATCACAACACTTTACACTCACAGGTTCACACAATCACAACACTTTACACTCACATGTTCACACAATCACAACACTTTACACTCACATGTTCACACAATCACAACACTTTACACTCACATCTTCACACAATCACAACACTTTACACTCACATGTTCACACAATCACAACACTTTACACTCACATCTTCACACAATCACAACACTTTACACTCACATGTTCACACAATCACAACACTTTACACTCACATCTTCACACAATCACAACACTGTACACGCACAGGTTCACACAATCACAACACTGTACACTCACATGTTCACACAATCACAACACTTTACACTCACATGTTCACACAATCACAACACTTTACACTCACATGTTCACACAATCACAACACTTTACACTCACATGTTCACACAATCACAACACTTTACACTCACATGTTCACACAATCACAACACTTTACACTCACAGGTTCACACAATCACAACACTTTACACTCACATGTTCACACAATCACAACACTTTACACTCACATGTTCACACAATCACAACACTTTACACTCACATCTTCACACAATCACAACACTTTACACTCACATGTTCACACAATCACAACACTTTACACTCACATGTTCACACAATCACAACACTTTACACTCACATGTTCACACAATCACAACACTTTACACTCACATGTTCACACAATCACAACACTTTACACTCACATGTTCACACAATCACAACACTTTACACTCACATCTTCACACAATCACAACACTGTACACGCACAGGTTCACACAATCACAACACTTTACACTCACATGTTCACACAATCACAACACTTTACACTCACATGTTCACACAATCACAACACTTTACACTCACATGTTCACACAATCACAACACTTTACACTCACATGTTCACACAATCACAACACTTTACACTCACATCTTCACACAATCACAACACTTTACACGCACAGGTTCACACAATCACAACACTTTACACTCACATGTTCACACAATCACAACACTTTACACTCACATGTTCACACAATCACAACACTTTACACTCACATGTTCACACAACCACAACACTTTACACTCACATGTTCACACAATCACAACACTTTACACTCACATGTTCACACAATCACAACACTTTACACTCACATGTTCACACAATCACAACACTTTACACTCACATCTTCACACAATCACAACACTTTACACTCACATGTTCACACAATCACAACACTTTACACTCACATGTTCACAAAATCACAACACTTTACACTCACATCTTCACACAATCACAACACTTTACACTCACATGTTCACACAATCACAACACTTTACACTCACATTTGATCTCTACTTAGCGATGTGTTGATAACATCCGCGTCTCTTTGTTAGCAGCTAACAAGCTAAGATAGCTAAATTTGCTAGCACGATAAGGTTTTAGCTCACCGAGACGGGTTTTTTCCTGAATTAAAGACTCAAAGATGTATTTTATACGACATACATGTTAACAAACTGGAGAACAAATAATAAGACTGACTTATTAGCGTCCTTCTGGCTTCTTTCTGCGTCAATGTGCTTTCACGACAGTTGGCACGCTTGACGTTACAAGACGGTTCTGCTCTCGTCTATGACTGCTCTGCTCTCGCGAGATGTGTCATGCGCAGAAGACTCAAAGCTTTGTAGTAAATCAGGAGCTTGATCACTTTTTGATTTTCTACATTTATTTTGCATTATTGACTTTGTTAAAACTGTTGTTTGTAATAAAATGATTAATTGCATTAGTTTGTTGTAATTGTTACATGAACTAAAATGATGTATATATTGTTGTATTATTCACCAATAAGTCGATACATTTTGGTCCTGTGTTTTATTCTGATGATAATGAAAAATGAGGTGAGAGGCAAAGTGAAAGTGAAACTAAGCTACTGCCTCTCGCCTACACCTCAATTTATCGTGTGGTAGCCAAAATTCACCAGTAGATGGCAGTACAGTATTGTAAAGTCCTACATATAGTACCATTGAAATGTTGCTGCTCATATTAATAAAACACAAAATCTTTTATTTTTGACAAAATACCTCTAGTAGTGATACAAATGTGCTCTGGCAAAATAATCGTATTTCCTTTGTTTGGCTTGAAAGAAGCTATGAAAATAAACACGACAACAAATGAGTAGTTCTCAGGAAGAAAAAAAGGTTGTAGATGACGTGAAAGGACCAAATCCTCTGTTTAGGAATAATACGAATAATAATAATCAATGTTATTTATAAGGTGCCTTTCTAGAGACGATACAAACATTACAACATTGAACAATATGAAACATAAAATGTCAGTTTAGACAAGAAACTAGAAATAGCTGAAATGAAAGTGAATAAGCATTCTGGAATAAGTGTGTTCTTGATTTGAAAAGGCTAAATGAGTCCATATTGTGGAAGTCTTGCTGTTCCAAAAATATGGAGGGTCAAATGGGACAAAATTAAACAAATAAATACATCTTTAAATAATTACTTAAATGTGATAATTCATTATAAATGTATTTTATCTTTCAAACTCAGCCATCAAAGTCAGTGGGCGGGTCCTAACATCTGATTGGTTCTACCGACCAGAGAGAATAGAGGTTGATAGCTTCGTCCGAAAGTGAGGAAATTGTTACATCTTTGTAACTGTTTTGGACTTAAGTTTGCTTGTTATCTGTATGTGGTATATAAGTTCCTGTCCTGTGCCCATATTTGGTGTTTTTCACTTCCTTGTGATGCTCAAATTGAACCACGCCAACCGCTGTATTTTCCGTGACCACCCTTGTGACTTGCCGTAATGCCCCAAACAATTGACCGGCATTTAAGGCAAGAACATGCCGTGACCGCCTTTGACTTTTTACTTGTTAATGGACTATGGATGTAACAATAAACGCTATAATGATACACAGCAGTGAAATTCCAGATGTTTAGTAACACGTTTACATTTTTAAGTACCAAAAAAACCGTAATTTATCAATGCACTTTACGCAACTGCTTACTTCCTGAATACTGAAGTGCCGCAGCGTCTGCTCATGCTCACTAGAGTCGTACGGCTCGGGAGACATGGCGGAGACTTCATGGACTTTATTTTGAAAATGTTCCCTCCGAGCTAACGGAGCCGATCGCTTCGTTTCACTTCATTTCAATGTCTTCTACTTCCATGGAGTGTGGGTGTGCGATTAAGAGCACAATGCTGTTGGAGGAGAACAATATTTGATGTTGCACTTTCATTTTGAACCTGAAGCTAGCGTCCTTCCGTCAGCTGCTGGGACTGAGAGTTAGCATGCAGCAGGTGATGTGTTGTCACAACTTGTTTATAAACTCTGTAGTTTGTTTACTCCTCCTTTATTTAACTGCTTTCTTTGTTAGTGTTCCAATAACATCAATACTAGCTCAAATGTTTTGTCATCTCATCCAATTGATCGCTGGCTGAGTTGTCGATGAGGCACAAAGATTGTGTGTTAGATGTGAGAGGTATCACTCTTTATTTTTGTTGGCCAAACTGTTGTACTGAAGTACGTGGTTGTTGTTGAAGAACAAAGATTGTTTATTAGACTTAATTTTCATTATTCAAACTGCTTTATGTTTTATATTGACATCACAAAGTAAACACCATGTTTTTTTACATTACTTGTCTTTTTTTTTCATTTCACAAAGTAATTACTTTAATAACCATTCATGTGACACAGCATTTTGTTCATGTTATATTGTGTATAAATAATTCCTATACAACATATTTCTGCTCAAACTCTCAATGGATCTGTCCTGATACAGCATGTACATGTACACACATTAGTACATGGAAATATACATAACTTAAAGGCCTACTGAAATGAAATTTCTTATTTAAACGGGGATAGCAGATCCATTCTATGTGTCATACTTGATCATTTCGCGATATTGCCATATTTTTGCTGAAAGGATTTAGTAGACAATATTGACGATAAAGTTTTGGTCGCTGATAAAAAAGCCTTGCCTGTACCGGAAGTAGCGTGACGTCACAGGTTGAAAGGCTCCTCACAATTCCCCATTGTTTACAATGGAGCTAGAGCGATTCGGACCGAGAAAGCGACGATTACCCCATTAATTTGAGCGAGGATGAAAGATTCGTGGATGAAGAACGTGAGAGTGAAGGATTAGAGTGCAGTGCAGGACGTATCTTTTTTAGCTCTGACCGTAACTTCGGTACAAGCTGGCTCATTGGATTCCACACTCTCTCCTTTTTCTATTGTGGATCACGGATTTGTATTTTAAACCACCTGGGATACTATATCCTCTTGAAAATGAGAGTCGAGAACGCGAAATGGACATTCACAGTGACTTTTATCTCCACGACAATACATCGGTGAAGCACTTTAGCTACGGAGCTAACGTGATTAGGGTTGGGTATCGTTTGAATTCGAACTATTCCGATTCCGATTCTTTGTTTCGATTCCGATTCCTGACGATTCTCGGTTCCGATTATTTTAAGAGGCAGGGTCAAAAAAAAGTTTAGGATATTTTAAATGAGCTAGCTAACCTACAGTCTTTCTGAATGAAATAGTCTGACATTTTCCATCAATTTTAATTCTATTAACTTTTTATGAACTTTACTATAAATTCCTCACAGGGCTGTTTTCAACTAGAATATAAATATCAAATCTATGAACTTGAATATAAATATTATAAATTATGAATACATTTTCCCAGGGGTACACTTTCCTCAAGAGAGGTTTATTTTTGAAAACCTCATGAAAACACATTTACACACACAAGTGTATGATGCTGCAGGAAACCTCATGAAAACACATTTACACACACAAGTGTATGATGCTGCAGGTACTTAAACATGTTACCATGCTCCCACTGATGGGCTAACCTGGTGCAGAAAAGCAAATAAACAATAAGAAACAGCCGGAAGTTTGGCAAGTGTTGAAATGTTAAGATTTCATCATTGATGTATAAACTACCGTAATTTCCGGACAATAAGCCGCTACTTTTTCCCCTCGTTCTGGTCCCTGCGGCTTATACAAGGGTGCGGCTTATTTACGGCCTGTTCTTCTCCGACACCGACGAAGAGGATTTCGGTGGTTTTAGTACGCAGGAGGAAGACGATGACACAATGATTAAAGACTGACTTTTCATATAGGCTGGTTATTTTGATAACGTACAGGCGAGCACTTTGTATTACTTTGCACCGTTGTATTATTTGTACTCTGCACGAATGCTGTTCGCCATGTCAAAGATGTGAAAGTTTGATTGAATGATTGAAAGATTTATTGTTAATAAATGGGACGCTTTGCGTTCCCAAACAGTCATCTCTGTCCCGACAATCCCCTCCGTGGTAGCAGGAACCCCTATATACTACGGTAATTACACATCAAAACCCTGCGGCTTATAGTCGGGTGCGGCTTATATATGGAGCAATCTGTATTTTCCCCTAAATTTAGCTGGTGCGGCTTATAGTCAGGTGCGGCTTATAGTCCGGAAATTACGGTATCAGACTGCGTGGTCGCTAGTAGTGGCTTTCAGTAGGCCTTTAAACAATACTTCTTTCTATGAAAATGTAAAACTAAATATAAAGGCATCATGTAATAAAAAATCTGACGTGCTGATACTATTAATAAACAAAAACACAAATATGTGTCTTTAAATATATAGATCCAGAATCTACAACCTTTTTATGAGATATTACAAATGACATGATGTTCACACCAACACTGTTTTACCAAACAATGAATAATCATGATTAATAATCAAGATATTAAAATTTTTAAAATAATCGTAATTATTATTTTGCCCATAAATGTGCAGTCCTAGGTGTAAGACTAGATCTTATACATGAACACTACTTGTATTTATATGGACAAAAAGTGCAGTTACATCTTATATCCACAAGGTGCCATCTTACAAATTGTTCACATTTATATTATTAGTTTAATTATGCCATATGACTTTGTTTATAATGCTTGTGTTGCTTTCAGATGCACATTAAACTTTCTACTTGAGGTACATATATACATTATGACACAGTTTGTGTTTTTAAAAAAAAAACTAAAACTTGGTTAAAGGATTTCAGTATAAGTAGTTTTTGAAAATGTTGAGCACATTTAAAATGACCGCGATAATAATGATAACCGTAATAATTGTGGTCACAATAACCGTGATAAATGTTCATACCGTGACATCCTTATAATGGACAATTGTAACGTAATTGTTTATACGAATAAATTGATAAAAACACAGTGACATGCCCTTTTTTCTTACATTTTCAACTGTTTAAGTCGTTGCATAATTAACATTAATCGGTATAAACAACATGGCACAGCCATTTTGGAAGCATGTGTCAAAGTTTAACCGACAACGAGAACAGCCGAGTTGTTGTGAGATTTTCCCAGAGATACACTAGTTGCATCAGGGTCTGGAAGGACATCAGGTGTTCCCTGAACTTAGGTCAGGCACATGCACCCTAGACCGGCCAGGTAGGCCGGCGTAATGGGACACTATGCTCACTTTTTTTTTACTTCAGATAAATATGTATAGACTAAATATACATATACATATATATATATATATATATATATATATATATATATATATATATATATATATATATATATATATATATATATATATATATATATATATATATATACACACTATATTGACTATGCGATCGTGAGGAGGGCTGACCTCAAGGACCACCTTCCGTTTATTTCCAAAATTCTCGAAAAAATTGTTGCACAACAGCTAAATGAACACTTAGTGACTAACAATCTCTGTGAACCTTTTCAATCCGGTTTCAGGGCAAATCACTCTACGGAGACAGCCCTCGCAAAAATGACTAATGATCTATTGCTAACGATGGATTCTGATGCGTCATCTATGTTGCTGCTTCTTGATCTTAGCGCCGCTTTCCATACCGTCGATCATAATATTTTATTAGAGCGTATCAAAACACGTATTGGTATGTCAGACTTAGCCTTGTCTTGGTTTAACTCTTATCTTACTGACAGGATGCAGTGCGTCTCCCATAACAATGTGACCTCGGACTATGTCAAGGTAACGTGCGGAGTTCCCCAGGGTTCGGTTCTTGGCCCTGCACTCTTTAGTATTTACATGCTGCCGCTGGGTGACATCATACGCAAGTACGGTGTTAGCTTTCACTGTTATGCTGATGACACTCAACTCTACATGCCCCTAAAGCTGACCAACACGCCGGATTGTAGTCAGCTGGAGGTGTGTCTTAATGAAATTAAACAATGGATGTCCGCTAACTTTTTGCAACTCAACGCTAAGAAAACGGAAATGCTGATTATCGGTCCTGCTAGACACCAAAATCTATTTAAAAATACCACCTTAACATTTGACAACCAAACAATTACACAAGGCGACTCGGTAAAGAATCTGGGTATTATCTTCGACCCAACTCTCTCGTTTGAGTCACACATTAAGAGTGTTACTAAAACAACTCTCTCGTTTGAGTCACACATTAAGAGTGTTACTAAAACAACTCTCTCCTTTGAGTCACACATTAAGAGTGTTACTAAAACAACTCTCTCGTTTGAGTCACACATTAAGAGTGTTACTAAAACGGCCTTCTTTCATCTCCGTAATATCGCTAAAATTTGTTCCATCTTGTCCACTAGTGACGCTGAGATCATTATTCATGCGTTCGTTACGTCTCGTCTCGATTACTGTAACGCAGACCTGGGCATTCTGCGGCCCGCGGGCCGCATCCGGCCCTTTGTGCGTCCCTGTCCGGCCCGCGTGAGGCCAATTATAAATTACAAAATAAATTTTAAAAAGTATCTATGTCGAGTGTGCAATACAACGGTGCTGCTTTTGTTTTGAAAATCGTTATTTGTATTACTTCCGTGTGGATGTATGCGTGTGCGTGATTGTGAGTGAATGTGAACAGCTGCAATCATTAATTACAAAATAAAGTTGAAAAAACATCTATGTCGTGCGCGCAATACAACTGTGCTGCTTTTATTTTGAAAATGATTATTTATGGGCGTGTGTCAGTGTGTAACCTGCGAGTGAAGGTGCACATGCAGCGACAAGTGATGCACGGTTTACACCCGAGACGCTAAAAAGAGAAAAGTTGATGAAGAATGGCGTGTTTCCAACAAGACATGGACTGCCATGCAACGTTCCCTCTAAGGTGCGTGCCTGCGCAATTGTGCACTGCTCAAGCGTCTGCTGCGCGCAGCAAATATATGCCGCGCACCAAATCAAATCCCATCTGAATTCTAAACAAAATAAACATATTTATTCTATGTAATTTTGCAATGCAACTTTGAGTGACAGTGACAACAAGCGGCCCTAACGGTGTTCGTCAACACCGTTCAATTGAACACCGTTCAATTATTGTAACGTCTATCGAGATGCTTCGAGGCCAGGAATTATATCGATCACTTTATTGAGCAAAACTGTTTATATTCGGCCATAACCACACCAAAAACATAAGTAAAACACTTCTATCTCGAAAAACTAGTCATTTTCTGCCGTACAAACCAGGCCAAAACCAACTTGTCATCTGTCACCAACACGCATAGCACTAAACCACTGGTGCGTTTATGGCCACACAAAAAGTCGGACAACTCAAACATCACACAAAGTTACACTATGACTCCTCAGTCATACGTGTGCTTATTTTACTGTCATTTATTATTAATGTTAATTTATTTATATTAGTCATGGAATGCTGTTACATACACTATGTTGAAGTATTACTATTATTATTAATTATTATTATTATTTATCTTACGGTATAAATCAAAAATAATATTGAGCAAAATTTAATTGAAATATTGTCGATGTGGCCCTCCAGCAGTGCTCGGGTTGCTCATGCGGCCCCTGGTAAAAATTAATTGCCCACCCCTGCTGTAACGTATTATTTTCGGGCCTCCCTATGTCTAGCATTAAAAGATTACAGTTGGTACAAAATGCGGCTGCTAGACTTTTGACAAAAACAAGAAAGTTTGATCATATTACGCCTATACTGGCTCACTTGCACTGGCTTCCTGTGCACTTAAGATGCGACTTTAAGGTTTTACTACTTACGTATAAAATACTACACGGTTTAGCTCCAGCCTATCTTGCCGATTGTATTGTACCATATGTCCCGACAACAAATCTGCGTTCAAAGCACTCCGGCTTATTAGTGATTCCCAGAGCCAAAAAAAAGTCTGCGGGCTATAGAGCGTTTTCTGTTGGGGCTCCAGTACTCTGGAATGCCCTCCCGGTAACAGTTAGAGATGCTACCTCAGTAGAAGCATTTAAGTCCCATCTTAAAACTCATTTGTATAATCTAGCCTTTAAATAGACCCCCCTTTTTAGACCAGTTGATCTGCCGTTTCTTTTCTTCTCTCAT